>NC_056558.1:27216697-27222717 GCF_013358625.1 Macadamia integrifolia
TTAAATTGCTGGAGTCAGCACTGTTATTTCATTTATTTACATTTCTGTTGAGAGCCGGTGGACGGCATTGTCTTTATTTTTCCGAGTACTCACGGTGGGCCTTCTCCAACAGCCCTATGGGCGTATCGCGGGAGGGAGTTCGCGGCTCGTACCCGGAGTATACGCGCACTGTGGTTGTAGTAGCACTAAAACCAAAGACTTAGTAATGTTGATTAGGTGTATATGATTTAAAATGAATTGCATGGCATGTAGGGCATATGATGTGTTGTGATGTGTGGACTGTTGTGTGTGGTCCACCTCTCTACTTACTGGGCTAGTGAGCTCATTCCACGTGTACGCACCCCTTTTTAGATGATTTTGCAGGTCATTCATCTGAGGAGCACGGGGTGGGTCCCACAGTCGAGTTTCCTGAAGAGGACTGGTGGACCCCTAAGGAGTTTGAGCACGGCGTAGACTGAGCATGTGAGAGCTGTGCTGCGGGACAGCAGTTCTGAGGCTGAGCTGAGCTCCACCTTGGAGGCCGTGCTGAGCTCCACTACCGAGGCCGAGCTGAGCTCTTCTATGTGATGGCGAGCTGGGCACAACCCTTGATGCCGAGCTGAGCTCTTGCCTTGATACCAAGCCGAGCTGTGTACTCTGATGATTGTGATGTTTCCCTGTATATACTTGATATTTGGATTTTATTCTTTTTGTGTATATATCATGCCTTTGGGCCCAATGTATATAATTATTGTATCATCATTTGGGTATCAAGTATATGGGATTTATTTACAGGTAAAACTTAGTCTTCCGCTGATCTAATGAACTTATGTTAGTGTGTGTATGCTGTGGTGGAATACAGTATCTGATGATCCTGGCAGGTTTGGGTTAACCGGTGTTAACTCGGTCACCGCTCCGGTCCAGGGTGAGCGGGGTGTGACAAACGGTGGTATCAGAGCGTGATGCTCTGCTCCACTCACAGCATACCATTAGAATCCCGTAGACTCTATAATAGGAAAAGGGGGTTGGGCTAAAGATAAAAGCTTAAAGATTAAAAGCTAAAGAAATAAAGTATAAAAAGGGAATGCATTATATGTGTTGCATTCATGGCATGCGTGAGTGTAGATAAAAGGTAATTAGGTTGGTACTATAATTCTATAAGGTACTATGTTGACGAATTTTCGGCAGCATAACGGCGTAAAATGGGATTTCCAAAAATTTTACACAAAACCTGATCAACAACAGATAATAATATAACCAAGGGCACAGATAGAAAAATCACATCACCACAAAACCACACAGGTACTCCACATATGAAAACACCACAAACTCCAATACCCAAAGATATTTTATTCCATAAATGAACCAGTTACAATACATATACAAGGAATGAAAAGAAATAAGTATACAATGTCTATAAAAAAAAAAAAAAAAAAGAGAAAACGGGTAAACAGCTAGTGTTGGTGAGCCAAGCCCTCACTAGTCGTCGTCATCGTCGTCGATGATCACCACATTCGCCGGTGGCGTGGAGTTGACGTCGTAGCGGTGATCGTAATAATCGAACCTCGCGTTCACCACCCGTACCTCCCTCTGAAGCCGGTCATAGTCTGCTGAGATAGCGTTGGCCCTGGTGTCCAAGTCTTGACCCAGCCTAAGGAAGGACTCCTCCAAGGTGGCCTGCCTGGAGACAATCTCGTCCAGGCGCCTCAATATCTGAACCTGGCCATCCTGCAAGGCCCGCATGGAGGCTGTCTGGCCCTCATAGTCGTAGGCACCACTCCCAGGTGGTGGGGCTGTAGCTTTGGAAGAACTAGGGCCAGGACCTCTCGACTCCTGAGGCACCTCCTCAGGGATGCTGCCACCCATCGGGTCCTCCTCTTCGTCCTGAGGAACGTAGTCCTCATCCTCCTCACTGGACTCCTCCTCCATGAGGACATCCTCCATAGGGGCAGCCCTCCTACCCCTACTCCTCTGAGCTCCTGATCTAGGAGGTGAATCCATGAGAGTCTGAAGACCCATCTTCAGGAGGTTTCTCCGGTCGAACCTATCAGCCGGAGTCTTCCCCTCTTCACCGCCCAGATCCACCCCAAAGAACTCGAAGATCCTAATAAGGATCCTGCCGTAAGGGAATCCTCCATCCTCTGGGTGGGAAGTGTGGTGCTCCATCGTTCGGAGAATGATATAGGGAAGGCACAAGTGCTCGCCGCCTCCCTCTGCGGCCGTGAAGATGCAAAAGGCCATGAAAGCCACCATGAAACCCACCTGGTTCCGATGACCTCCTCTGGGGAGCAGGTTGAACAGGATCAACCGGGCGAATAGACGAACCTCAGGGTAGAAGGATGTCTCGGACTCCGGTCGACTGCTGCTGCCGCAGATGGTCTCGTAGATGAAGTCCGGTGTCTCCATGCTCATGAACGGTCCCTGAGGCCTACCCCTGGGGGGACTGTAGTATCGGTGTCCCACCGCCGATATACCCAATATACTGGCCAAGGTGCCTACCGTCAGCTGGATATCCACTCCCTTCACCAAGCTGCTGATGGTGAACTCCCCGTACGGATATGACACCTCTAGGTTACAGTAGAACCGACGGACGAGCTGCTCGTAGCATGGTCGGTCCACCTGAAGAATAGAGTCCCAGCCCAGTGCTGAGAACCTCTCCTAAAGCTTAGCCTTGTGGAAGTCCTCAACTACCACGGTCTTCTCCATCAACACTGACCCCTTCAGGAAGTTGGGCCAGTTGGCTGCGGCCTCGGCACTGAGGAAGTGCTCCTCATCATAGTCTGTAGGGTCAGACTGAGCAGGTGCAGGTCTCCCTGTGTGAGGAGCTGAAGAGCTGGTCTCCGCACTCTTCCGCTTAGAAGCGGTGGTCTTGCGTCTAACGCCAGAGGAAGATGGTCCTTTGCCGGTGCGTGACGACATCCTGGCAATGAGAGAAGAAAGTAAGGATTAGTACAGAAAGGAAAAGACAGCAGCATTAAGAAGGGGAAATCCAAAACCAATTCATGCAAAATGGAAACGGCAACAATCTAAGGACGATAGGAAACCTATGACAGGATGAACGATAGTTGGCAACGCAGAGGAACATGCCAAAACAGTAAAATGACAGCAAAAGCAAAGAGCATATCTTACACGGGAGGACTCGATTTCAATGCACCAACTCATTCATAATGGAGAATAGCTTGAAACCCTAGGTCTAGAGCAAAATGCCGTGGTAACGGGATCATGAAAGTGCAAGAACATACCCAATTAGACTATGGAGTTCTACGAATACAAGCATGGATGAAAATCAAGGAAACCAATGCCAAAAATAGGGATTTTCATGGAAATACATGGGGATTCCAAGCATAATGGATGATTCATGAAATCTAAAGCATATCAAGCACAAAACGAGTGAAATGTATCACAAGGGAATCATCAATTGGAGAAAATGATCAAAAATTTGAGAAATCCCCAAATTTGGAAACCTAGGGCACAAATTGGGGTTTCCTCCAAATGAAGAGATAAAATTCCTATAAGCTATAAATGACCACAGTAGAATCATCACCAACACATGGAAATACTATTCTATGGTGGAAAATATGGAAAGGAAGCCTAGAAAGTAAACCCTATTCATGCATTCTATACAAATGGAAATTCTAGAAAAAGAGAAGAAGAAGAAACTTACTTGAAGGAGAATGAGTTGACTCTCCTCTAAAGTGCCGAGTGGGTGAGTAAACTCGCGAGTAGAAGCGCCAAGGAGACCTCCAAGATCGGCCAAAAGAGAAAGGAAGAGAGAGAAAGGAGATGGGGAAAGAGACAAGACTGAACAGGGCCTGTAGGGCCCTGTTCGTGTTTTAACACGGGCAAGACCGGCGGGTATAACCGGTGGGCTCCTACCCGCCGGTGCCACCCGCCGGTTAAGGCAGTAAAGACTGGCGGGTATAATCGGCGGGCTCCTACCCGTCGGTTCATCCCACCGGTTATGGCAGTCGGGAACATTTTGAAAATTTTAAAAATTTTCCTTCTTTTCTTGTTTCCCTTCTCTCCTCCTAGCACGATTACATTGATTTTTGCTATGGATGCTATTCCTATGATTAATATGCTATGGTCAAGTGGGACCATTAGCATGTCTGTTGGGGACTTTGCCTGTATCTTGAAATTGAGCTATGATTATTTACAGGCTATCATACACTACAACACCTCATGTAATGGCATATGATTGTGTGCCTAAATCAGTTCTATGGTGTTTAACCAATATGGTGTGTGATGTGTTCCAGGTACAGGGATACGATGGTACGTACTAGATCCGGTAGTAATGCCCGAGGTACCTCGCGGGGTCCTCGTCTGGTTGGTCGACCACAAAATCCCAGGGGGTCACGTTCTGTGGGGCATACCTCACCTCCACTACCTCCAGAGACCCTTGGTCAGGGTGGGGCACATGGGGACCCACCTATGACTGCACTCCCAGACCCTCCACCGGTCATTACACCGGGAGATGTTGCTACAATAATCCAGCAGTCCCAACAAGCTTTCAAGCAACAAATGCTTCAGCAACAGCAAGCATTTATGACTGCCATCCAGCAACAGTTGGATTTTTCTCAACCGGGTCAACCTCCCCGGGTACTCACTCCGCAGGACCCACCTGTAGGGTCGGGAACAGGACCACAAGTGGTGGGTACACCTCCAATCCCACCATTCGGTATTCCTCCGCATGGGATGCCTCCTCCATACTCCTACTATCCTGTCTATGCTCCTAACTTCCCGGCGACGAGTAATACGTCAAGGGTAGTGGAGTCGTTCAAGAGGAACTTGCCACCCGTATTCTCTAAGGTGGGGAGTGACCCTCTGGAACCGAATCAGTGGATCCAAGAATTGGAGAAGATATTTGAGGTGCTTGAGTGCACGGATGCCCAGAAACTTATCTGTGCTGGGTTGCAACTCAAGAAAGAGGTAAATTCTTGGTGGCAAGCCTCCAAGCCTATATTGATGGCTGCTCATCCAGAGCCTACTTGGGAGCAGTTCAAGGAATTGTTCTTGGATAACCATTATCCGCGCAGTTTCAGAGATCGGAAGGAGACTGAGTTCATGGCCTTAACTCAAGGAGGTAAAAATGTCCTTGAATATCAGCAACAATTCGAAAGTTTGTTCCATTTCGCCCTAAGGCATATGCGAACAGCTGAAGAGAAGGCAGCAAGGTTCCTAAAAGGCCTAAAAGCATCTATTGGGTCTGTGCTTGAAGTCTTGGATTTGACCGAATATGGCCAGATTGTACAGAAGGCCAAAACAATGGAAGATAAGCAAAAGGGTGAACAGTCCCTCACTCCTGGACTGTGGAAGAGAACAAATCCATTCCCAGATGCGGGAAATTCCTCCAAAGCATACCGTGGATCATACAGTTCTGGGCCTATGTATAGGCAGCCCTATAGGCCATCTGGCTACCCTTCTAGGCCAGTTGGTGGTTCGGGTTCTACCTCTTTTCGCCCGAACACTAGTGTGGCACCTACAGCTCCAAGGCCACCTCGACCTCCGTCTGCAGCGGGTCAAGTGCAGAGGGGCCCCGCTCCAGTTCCGACGTCTCAGGTTCGTTGCTTCAACTGCCATTCCTATGGGCATTATGCGAAAGACTGTCGGGCCCGACCAGCCTTGCCCTCCAGTCAGCCCTCTGCGTACCGACCTCCCTTACCTCGAGGGAATCAACCGCAGGGGAGGATGTATGCTCTATCGACCGAGGAAGCTGAGGCTAGTACAGAAGTTGTAGCAGGTACATTTTAAATTGAGAAGTTCATTACGATTAATATTGATGACCTGCTAAAATTATATGCATTGTTATACTAGGTATCCTACCCATATCAGGCATACCAGCCTATGTTTTATTTGATTCAGGAGCTACTCATTCTTTCGCATCTAAGAGATTTGTAGCGAAACTTGGGATGTCACCCAGGATCCTAGACCATGGAATGATTGTTAGTATGCCTACTGGTAAAATTGCACAGTTAAAGGAAGTGTATGGGCCGTGCCCAGTGGAGATTAGTGGGAAGAACTTTGATGCACAACTCATTAAA
>NC_056558.1:27227367-27233860 GCF_013358625.1 Macadamia integrifolia
CACGGAGGCACTATGCAGTCGTACTGTCATATAGGAGCATGCGATATTAGGATTCTCACCATCCCATGCTACGACCCTTCCCAACAGGGGTTAAGGTGTTGGGTTGCCATTTGGGGGGAAGCAGGGGTCGCGGTTGTCAGACACTGTGGCGGTTAGGCATTACGCCCGACGAGTCATGTAGGACAGCCGGCAACCCCGGTGGTACATTCAAGAGGGCCAATCGTACTGCTTTTAAATTGCTGGAGTCAGCACTGTCATTTAAGTCATTTACATTCTGTTGAGAGCCGGTGGACGGCATTGTCTTTACTTTTCCGAGTACTCACGGTGGGCCTTCTCCAACAGCCCTATGGGCGTATCGCGGGAGGGAGTTCGCGGCTCGTACCCGGAGTATACGCGCACTGTGGTTGTAGTAGCACTTAAACCAAAGACTTAGTAATGTTGATTAGGTGGATGTGAATTAAAATGTATAGCATGGCATGTAGTGCATATGATGTGTTGTGATGTGTGGACTGTTGTGTGTGGTCCACCTCTCTACTTACTGGGCTAGTGAGCTCATTCCACGTGTACACCCCCTTTTTAGATGATTTTGCAGGTAATACATCTGAGGAGCATAGGGCGGGTCCCACAGTCGAGTTTCCCGAAGAGGACTGGTGGACCCATGAGGAGTTTGAGCACGGCGTAGACTGCTCGTGTGAGAGCTGTGCTGCGGGACAGCAGTTCTGAGGCCGAGCTGAGCTCCACCTTGGAGGCCGTGCTGAGCTCCACTACCGAGGCCGAGCTGAGCTCTTCTATGTGATGCCGAGCTGGGCACAACCCTTGATGCCGAGCTGAGCTCCAGCCTTGATACCGAGCCGAGCTGTGTACTCTGATGATTTTGATGTTTTCCTGTGTATACTTGATATTTGGATTTTATTCTTTTTGTGTATATATCATGCCTTCGGGTCCAAATGTATATAATTATGGTATCACAATTCGGGTATCAAGTATATGGGATTTATTTACAGGTGAAACTTAGTCTTCCGCTGATCTGATGAACTTATGTTAGTGTGTGTATGCTGTGGTGGAATACAGTATCTGATGATCCTGGCAGGTTTGGGTTAACCGGTGTTAACTCGGTCACCGCTCCGGTCCAGGGTGAGCGGGGTGTGACAAACAGTTATCCTAGTTGTTCATTTTTTTTTGTATTTAGAACGAAACAGAAATGATAGAACAAAGTTTCATTAGTCCATCGTTTTGCGTTTCTAGTTTCTTTTTTTCTCTGTATTCATTAAAAAAAAAATCGAAAACACCAAGTTGACATCAAACGCTTTATTCCATTTTTTTTTTTAATTTTTATAGAATCAAGAAACTTTTTTTTGGGTGATTACCAAACGCAACCTTAGAATAAAGCTAAATTAAGATCAAAATAAAATCCCACTCTTCAACTCTATTGTAAATGGTCCAAACTCCAAATAATCTATCATGGTTCAACCATCTACTTCCACCGCTAGATGACAAGTGAAAACAATTAGACACCCACCAAGAACTCGAGAACAGTAGAGAGTACTAATTAATTATCCTCCAAAATTAAAGCAATTTAATTCCCACAACCGTCCTGTCAAACGTAACCTGCGACCGCCATTGGCAGAGAAATAGATAGATAGAGATCATCACCAACCACCACAATCCCTACCACTCTGCACTGTCGGCCACTCCGTATATATATACCTCATACATACCATCCCTTGTATTTTTTTTCTCTCTCTTCACGTTACCCCATTTCCCTCCCATTTTCTGTTCTCAATAAACTATTATATTCTCAAAGTATAATTATTATTTTTGGAACTATCAGCTTTTTACATGAGCTAGGATGGTGGGACCCTTCAGCTCTTTATGCCTTGTCTCCATTAAAATACATAGACACCTTCTACCAAAACAAAAACATAGACACCTTCTCTTTCCTTCTTAGTATTCTTCTCCCTCTCTCTCTCTCTCTCTCTAGCCCATTTCCATCTCTATAGTAGACTTTACCAGAAGAAAAGACAGTAGATGAAGAACAAAGAAGAAGATGGAACAGAGCAGAAGCAAAATTCTAAGGTAAGAAACTTTTTCTCTTATAAAAATCAGATGGAGAGAGAGAGAGAGAGAGGGTCTGGAGCCTTTTCGCTTATTTTCCTCTACTTTCGAGTTCTGCAACTTTTGTTTCTCTGTAATCAGGAAGAAAGCTTAGCTTCTCTTCTCCTTTTCATTTGTTCCCTAAAAGGGTTTTTAATAGACCAATAAGAAAGTGCCATGTGTTTGTTCTTGGTGGGTTTTGGAAAGTGACATCCTTATGATGTTCTTTTTCCAATCTTTTTGGTATCCTCTCTACTTTCCCTTCATAAGAATAATGAAGTTTCAGTTTTCTGATGGGAGGAAAATATATCTTTGTGGAATTCAGTACTGCTTTTCTAGACAACCAAACATAAGCTTCTTCTTCTTGTTGGGAGAAGGAAAAGGAAGAAAATAATGAAATAATCTTGGTCGATAATGTTTGGCTGGCGAGAAACTGATAATTTGCCGGATTGTTTCTCTTTCTTCTCGTCGGCACAATTGAACGATTTCTCTGATTCTCCGGACTGACTCAGTGATTTGGCAACCTGGGCATATAGTTTTTAATATTTATTTATTTTTTAATATTTAAAATATGGCATCTTATTCTCACTGATCACTACCCTCTACTTTGTCCGAGGTTTTCAGGCAAAACGGAGGGAGAGAATCCGTAGGCAATTTCATTAAAAAGGAAAGCAAATATTCTTCTTGTGAAATGACAATCATGCCCTTCTCATCTTTTGGAATGAACAGATACCGCTTGTCCCTTCACTTCTTAACGGCTCTTCTCTTATTATTGATCTTCCTCCTTTTCCCGCCATCCAATGCTCTAACGGTCGAAATACAATCCCTTCTCCAATTCAAAAACCAACTGAAAGACCCATCAAATTCTCTGGCCAACTGGAAAGAGTCTGACTCTCCCTGCAATTTCACTGGGGTTTATTGCGATCCCCTGTCCGGCCGAGTCACCGGTATCTCCCTCGAGAACATATCTCTTTCCGGCGAAATATCTCCGGCCATCTCAGGCCTCCAAAGTCTGAATTCCCTTTTCCTACCCTCGAATTCGATTTCCGGTGAACTTCCTTTTCAGTTGATTAACTGCAGCAGTCTTCGAGTTCTCAATCTCACAGGAAATGATATGAACGGTACCCTACCAGATCTTTCACCATTGAGAAGCTTGGAGATTCTTGATCTGTCTTTTAACTATTTTTCTGGTCGATTCCCAAACTGGGTTGGGAAATTGACCAACTTGGATTCTCTGGGCCTTGGTCAGAATGGATTCGATGAGGGTGAAATTCCTGAAAGTTTGGGAAATTTAAAGAACTTGACATGGCTTTATTTGGCTGGGGCTAATTTGAGAGGGCAGATTCCACAATCCATTTTTAGACTTAAAGCCCTTGAAACATTAGATTTTTCTTCCAACAGTATCTCAGGTGAGATCCCAAAAGCCATTTCAAATCTGCAGCTTCTCAACAAGATAGAGCTCTTTTCGAACAATTTCACTGGAGATATCCCACCTGAGCTTTCAAAGCTTACACTTCTGCGTGAATTTGACATTTCTAAGAATCAGATGTCTGGAGAAGTTCCTGCCGAGATTGGTAATCTGAAGAATTTGGTGGTCTTCCAATTGTATGAAAATTATTTCACAGGAGAGCTCCCTGCTGGGATTGGGGATTTGCAGCATCTGGAGTCCTTTTCTATCTACAGAAACAACTTTTCCGGAGTATTTCCAGTAAACTTCGGCCGGTTCTCTCCACTGAAAAGCATAGACATATCTGAGAACAAGTTTTCTGGTCAGTTTCCCAGATTCTTATGTGAAAGCAAGATGTTGCAGTTCTTACTTGCTTTGGATAACAACTTCTCTGGCGATTTCCCAGAATCTTATGCTGAATGTAAGACACTGGAGAGGTTCAGGGTAAGTAAGAACCGCTTGTCTGGGATGATTGCTAATGGGATATGGGGACTACCTTCTGCAAAAATCATAGATTTTGGAGATAATAACTTTACGGGGGGATTATCTTTGGACATTGGGATTTCTGCAAGCTTGAATCAGCTGCTCTTACAGAACAACAACTTCTCAGGAGAGCTTCCATTACAACTTGGCAATCTTTCCCAGTTGGAGAAACTGTCTGCAAGTTATAATAGTTTCTCTGGTGAGATACCTTCTCAAATTGGAGACCTGAAGCAATTATCATCCTTGCATTTGGAAGAGAACTCATTATCAGGACCAATTCCATCAGAATTGGGTCAATGTGCTGGATTAGTAGACTTGAATCTTGCTGGAAATACTCTGAGTGGTAATATCCCTGAAACATTTGCTACGTTGAACTCTTTGAATTCGCTGAATCTGTCACAAAACAAGCTTTCAGGTTTGATTCCACATGATCTAGAGAAACTGAAGTTGAGTTCCATTGATTTTTCCAAAAATCAATTGTCAGGAAGAGTTCCTTTTGATCTTTTTGTGATGGGTGGCGACCAGTCATTTTTGGAGAACTACAATCTCTGTATTGATCAAAAGTTGAGAGACGAGGCGAGATCTTTAATCAGTGTTTGTAGTGTAAAGAAAAGCACAAACAAAATTACTGAAAAGAAATTAGCTTTGTTCTGCATAATTGTGTCAGCCCTGGTTGTTATTTTTGCTGGCGTTTTGTTTGTGAGCCACAGGAAGCATGAGTCTTATTTGAAAAATCTTGAAAAGGGGCAGGAGAAAGATCCAAACTGGAAACTTGAGTCTTTCCACCCAACACAATTAAATGCAGATGAAATATGCAGTTTGGAGGAGGAGAATTTGATAGGAAGTGGAAGCACAGGAAGAGTTTATCGATTGGATTTGAAGAATGGAGGGACTTTTGCTGTAAAGCAACTGTGGAAGGGAAAACATGTGAAGGCGCTAAAAGCAGAAATGGAGATTTTGGGTAAGATCAGACATAAAAATATACTGAAGCTATATGCCTGCTTGATGCGAGGGGGATCAAGCTTTTTGGTGTATGAGTACATGGAGAATGGTAACCTGTTTCAAGCTCTTCACAGGCAAATTAAGGGTGGCAAGCCAGAATTAAACTGGGATCGACGGTATAAAATTGCTCTGGGAGCTGCAAAGGCTATTGCTTATCTTCACCATGATTGTGCACCACCCATTATCCATAGAGACATTAAATCAACCAACATTTTACTTGCTGAGGACTATGAACCAAAAATTGCTGATTTTGGGATTGCAAAGGTTGTTGAAGAGTCTGGGATTGATTCAAGCTGTTTTGCTGGCACTCATGGTTATATCGCTCCTGGTGAGTTCCAAAACTGTTTTATTTTGAATGTTTTTAATATCTCTTTTTCGAATGCATTAAATGAAATTTCTCTTCCTTCCGCAAGAATAATAGCACCACTTACTAACTGCTAGAATATGCAAAAGAATGGGGTATCACACTCACTCTGTATAATCCCTGTATTTCTATTGATTATCTCAACAGCTGTATGTGACAGTTTTACGCTTGTTCATGCTCATAAGAGAAAGTGTGTACACCAAGTGGATAAGATAACAACCTGAAGTTTTATCTATTGCTAGCAGCTCCTTTTTGAGAGGTCTATTTCATAATCAATTAATGGTGCTGAATCCTCAACCTTCACCATGATTAAAATTTACTTGAATTAGCCAGTTTATTGTGGGATAGTCATAATAATTGATCGTGAAATTTTGAAAAACTCATACTCCCAAGTCTTGTTGCTTTTGAATAAATATTTTTTTCTGGTTAACCCTTGAAGGGCTAGTTGTCTGGTTCCCCTATGTTTAGTCATAGAATCTATTCAATTTAGAACCAGAGGTAGACATTCAATTTTTCTCATCATATGACTTCATCTCTGTACCATTTTCTACTCCTCCGCCCACCCCACCTACCCACCCTTCCTTTTGTAGTTAGGGGCTTTATTCACTAGTCCCGCTTCTCTAGTTCAAGTAGTTCAAGAGTTAAGCTAGCTTAGTGAATTGATTTCAGGCTAAAGCCTGCCTCCCCTTCATCCCTTGCTTCTTTGAAAGTGCTTTCCTTTGAGTGAAGGCAGCATAAGTGCATTGGTCACATAGGCTTGAAAGTACTCGCTCGTGTCCTATTCAGTCAATTCCTTGTTTAGTCTTCTTGTAAAAGTCTCGCTGATTGGCCCTGCTAGTGTGTGAATCCCGTAGCCTCTTCTGTCCATTCCGTCAGAGTCTTATGTGGCCTGGCTTCTTGAATCGGCGGAATCTGCCCTCCAGCCCTTCCCTCTTCTGCTAGCCCTTCCCGGTCAACTGCGGAAAGCCTTCTCAATTCAATTGCCGATTTTTGAGCCTATCTCGCTAGTTCAAGCCCTCTTATGGGTCTTTTTACTAGTTCTGCTTTCACATGTTCTTTAACTTGCCCTGATCTGCCGTCCCACACACCCACCCACCCAAAAA
>NC_056558.1:27233880-27275051 GCF_013358625.1 Macadamia integrifolia
AAAAAAAAAAAAAAAAAATCTCTGTACCATTAGAAAGGTGTAGTTAGCTAGACTATCAGTGTTAGTAAGTTGCTAGTTTAGTTTTTTGTAAGTATATATTCCTACTGATCAAGGATTATCTTCTAACCTCATTTTGTTTTCTCTCAACTTTCCTTTCAGAACTTGCATATTCTCTCAAGGTGACTGAAAAGAGTGATGTATATAGTTTTGGTGTTGTACTGCTAGAATTAGTGACTGGTAGAAGTCCATTTGAAGCTGAATATGGAGAATGGAAAGATATCGTTTATTGGGTATCATGTCATCTCAATGACCGGGAAGACATCCATGAAGTTTTTGACCGAAGGGTATCAGATTCTGCTAAAGCTGAAATGATCAAGGTTTTGAGGATTGCTATCCTTTGTACTACTAAGCTTCCCTCACTGCGTCCAACTATGAGAGATGTGGTTAAGATGCTTATTGATGCTGATCCCTGTTCTATTAGTCCTGGATATAAGGCTCCTGAACAGTATTGAAGGACTGCTTTGTAGGTTTTCCAGGCTTATTTTATTTTGTTGTTGGTTGAAATGCGGATGCCGAGTGTCTTGATGCATCCATAATTCAATTCACTCAAGCATTTTTCATCTAGTGATGTAAACTTAAAGAGGTAGATTCTAGGTGATCGACAGATAAAATTAGTGGTAAAATTAGTATAATTTTTTTTCCTTTCATGGACATAGTGGAGTTAATGATATCTTCTGTAATTGGAGTGAGCATGGATTTCTTGTGTAGTTACATGTTTCAAATCCTAATACAAAGGACTCTTATCTATGAACTTAGTAGGTCTCTGTTCTCTCAAACTTTACACTATGAACATTTAAGTAGGGATCTTAAAGCTGCACTTTCTGCATTGATCAGCTTCTTTCTACTCATTGAGTGATCGAGACCTCGAGGGGCTATTGAAGGATAGAGCCAGAGGAGGGAGATCAGAGCCTGACGTGTGTTGACTTCCATGACTGATTTTGGGAGATCCGATAGATTTTGACAATTATATAGAAAGAATTTTGAATGTGTCATCCAACTATGCGAAGATCAACCACAAATTTGATCAGGAACACAGTCAGATCTATGTCTGAAGTAAGAAAGGCTCGAAAAACTAGGATTTAATAGATGGATGGCCAAACTTTGTTGGAATTGCACCATTGTTTTTGGACATGACTTAAAGCATATATTATTGCTATCCGTAAAGTTTCAACCCATTTTGACAATGTTTGGGCAATCAAATTGACTTCAGGGGCCAACTAATCATGCTTTGCCAAGAAAACCCTGAGAGCAGTTTTGAATGCATCACACTGCCAGCAAGTGAAGGGATATTTTTCTATAGGGACCAACATGAAATCCCTGTCTTCTCCTCTCTTTTACTTCCTTTTTTTTTTGTTTTGCTAATAACCGGTATCTAAGCCTTCAGGCTGACTAGTCTCACGGGTTCATACTGACTCCACAACCGCATGCATCGGATCATTTTAGGATTGAATGATTCTTCACCTTCCTTCAAATTCTCTCTTTTGTCTTTAAGTTTAATTATAAATTACAAAATGTTAAGAAATTTTATCACTATATGATTTTTTTTTTTCTATATTAGCATTAATTATGACCTTAATGTCCGAATAATATTTTTCATTAAAAGATGACAAATTATATACTGCAAACCGGTATGTACCACATGGACCACCAATCAACTAGACAAACTCATTAAATTTCTAGGCGCATTCTTTGATTTGGCCATATTCCTTGCCCAAAAAGAATAGCCTTTTATTTATTTATTTATTTATTTGCATCATTTATAGTCCCGCACGCTTATCAATATATAAGGTTACAATTTCTTTTTCACCAACCATCGTTACAATAATATTTTTCCACTAGACAATCAAGATCTTTCATAGATAATATATATCTGTAGACATCTTATTTAGGGATTTCAATAGGGCGTGGTCACATCTGAAAACGGATCAGGTTCACATACGAGAATGTACGAGAACGGTCCTGGTCTGTGGATATAGAATCAATTTTCTCTCTCTTCATTCAATAAATTCTATATCCACGGACTAGGACCGTTCTCGTACATTCTCGTATGTAAACCTGATTCGTTCACGTCACATCTTATGGTTATAGTCTGGTTTGACCAATAACACATCCGGTTGGTTCTAGGTCATGTAAAAGTAACCAAGATCCCACCCTTCTCATCTATAAATCAGAGATGCATTTTAACCAATATTTTGTGTATATTGAATTGGATCATGTAAGAATCTTAAATGGATTAATGTCAATTGTACAAGGAATACAATTCTTGTTAGCAAATTGCAATTGGTCACCAGACTTGAGATGTCTTTATTGTTGCAGTTGGGCATTTATGAGTTTTAGTTAAGAGTTAAAGTCTCTCAGAACATATATTGTTGTGTCACTTCTCCTATTCAATTTTATGGGAAATATTGTCGAAACCGAATTTAGAGAAAAATAAGTCGTAATCTTATTGTTATTATTTTTTCTCTTTTAATATAATACATACATTTTCTTTTAAGGACGGTAAAATCTTATCATTTCATGTGTACTTGAAAAATACATAAGACAAAAATAGCTCTTAATAAATCATTTTTAATTTATTTTGAAAACCTCTTTCTCTCCCTATGCGACTTCGAATACTTTTGGGAATAAATAAGAAATAGTAAAAAAAGATTATAACTTCTAATTTCACCACTTTGGATACAATTGATCTTTTGGGAACTTGTGGAGTAAATTGATTAGGGGTGCAAGTTTGACCTGATAAATCATGATTGAGATTTCAAAGTTGATTATTATTAATCCCAAATAAGTAACTCAATTGACAAGGATCAGCACTTCACAATTAATAGGGCCTGCTTATTAAAAAAATACTGGTTATTATTAAACTGACCAAATGGGGCTAAACCTTAGCACACCTTGAAGCCGACAGAGTCAGGCCTGGGTTAAAATATCTCAACCAGACCTTGGGTTGGGCTAAACTTGGGTTAAAACCTTGGGACCTCGGGTTGGCTTGAGTATTTAAGAAAAAAAAAAAAAATTAAAGAGAAAAAGGAAAGAAGATGAGGACAAACCTGGCCAGTGGCCACCATCAGTTAAAACCACTTGGTCCATTTCAGTCAGTGGATGCCAACTTGCCAGTGGGGTAGGTTTTTTTTTTTTTTTTTCCTAATTAGAAATTATTGTCATTTAATAAAAAATTTTATTTAAAATAATAATAATAATAAATAAATAAAGAAATCAATGGTCCACTGATGATGATAGCACATTCTGGAAGTACTCGTCATGATTCATCCACCAAAGGTGCGATAGGTCCTGGTCCTCTTAACGTATGAGAACTCTGATGAATGATGATGATAGCAAAGTCACATACTTAATTTTCTCTATATAAAACATCTGGTATTCAAGCCACTCCATGCAGGTTGTTATTTTCATTACGTGCCAAAACTAACACATGCATACAACCATGGGTATAAGTATGGCCCGAACGCATGCAAATAAGGGCTGGTCATAATCTTAACATCTCATCAATCTCCATTGGTAAGTATAGACTTAACATTTGTTACCTTATATAGGAAAAAAAATAACAATAGAAAATACAGGACCAAGTAGAGTCAACTTGACCCAACCCTGTGCAAAGTTAAGCCTAGGTTGAGTTTTGGAGACCTAGAGTTGGGAGGTTTTAATAAACTCAACCCAACCCTACTCAACCCCACTCTGCTTCACCCCTACATACAACAATATATTTACCATTTCCCATATGAGACATTAATGTAAGGTTAAAGTACATGTGCCCTTTTTTTCTGCAAAAGTTGTGTGGACATCCTTTCAAGGGTTTCATAAAAGTTAAAAATAAAACTTAGGGAGAGAGATTTATATGTGACATTAATGTAAGGTTTGAATACATGTTCCCTTTTTCTGCAAAAGTTGGGTGGTTGCCCATACATCCTTTCAAGTGTTTAAAAAAAAAAAATAAATAAATAAATAAAGCTTAGGGAGAGATTTATATGTGGATCCGGCTCTTCTTTGACGCATCAATTAGGCATACAATGGTTGAGAAGAGTAATCAGTTGCCAGATTAGGTGTGCAACACATTTGAGAGGATCTTTTTCACTTTATCAGTTGATTGTTGTAATCTCTCTCTCTCTCTCTCTCTCTGTTCCCGCTTAGCTGGTCCAACCCACCCATCGATGCCCCTCTATCTCTCTCTCAACTAAGGATCCCTCACCCCTCCTCGCCTCTGTCCTCTCACATGGGAATGATCCCTTGCCCTGGTTGTCGTGGAAAGCCTCTTTGATAGGGCATGCTTAGTCTATTGTTTGTAAGAAAATCTAAAGGATCTGGCTCTTCTACTTTACGTGTTTCAATGTATATTCGATGATTGGAAGTATTCGATCACACACTCAAGAATTTCATATTCGTTTTCAAAATATAAATCTTGCATGAAGATCCTTTGCAGTGAGTGCAGTAGTGTAGTAAGCATCGGATGGTCGAGAGGACCTTAGGACACATATCCGATACTCACTGTATTGCCACATTCATTACAGAGAATAATCACTCTAATCTAATATTACATAGCATGGTTTGAGGTATTAATATCAGATATTGGATCGTGCAATGTGAGTGATTCATAACGATATTCTAGCCATCGATACTAATATCATTTCGGTGAAACAATATGAACCGAGTCAATCCATATCGGTATCATTTATATTGGTTTTGAAGCCGACCGATCCAATTCATCCAACTAAGGCGGTAGATGAAGGTCCCCTCTGTCACCTTAACACTATACATATAAGAAACCTCTGGAGCATGGAGAGACTGAGACATATAGGGGTGATGATCATCTGTCGTGGGTGCGGCGGTGCGGTGAGCATCGAACTGTCGAGATGACATCGGCACACTCCCCGATGCCATGCCAGCCATAGGATGCTCGCCGCTCCATCGCAGTCGTGGCAGAGGATTTTTTTCGGACATATAGAACCTCTGGGCTCTAAAACTCTATCACTGGATTAATTGCCTTCATATGCCTACCATTAACATTCTTTTGTTTTCTTTTTTGTAATATCCTAACATTAACACGTGCATGCAACATAGATACGATTGCCAATAGAAAACAATAATGTGAGATTAAAAAAATAAAAATATATGAATTATTATTATCATAAAGTTTTATCATTTTCTTAAATATGGAAAAATATCTATTTTATCATGTAGATAAAAGATACGTTGATTCTGACTATTGGATAGAAAAGACATAATGTAGATTAATCACATGTTAAATTCTAGACTTTATCTAATTCAATCAAATATTTTTTTGTTATATTTAAGGTTTAGATTAAAAAAATGAATAATTTAAATTTATTTTGTGATTTCATAAATATCAATTTTCATGGTTACCTATAAAAATAATAAGGGAAAAAGAATGATCCTTGGTCATGTAGTCTTGCACGAGCACAGGGGCCAATGAGGGGGCGTATATGGCCAATGTGGGTTTGTTGGGTTTCACAAGTGTAGAGGTATAGTTTCGATGGCCTCTATGTCTAAAGGTAGCGACCACACGACCCAAGGTTGTTCTTTTTCCCAAATTAATAATAATTGGGCAAAAAGGATTTATAAAAATATGTTAGCGGTCATTCAATCCAAACTAGCATTTTATTGATCGTCGGATCATCCTTTTTGCAATTTGGTCATTCAATCCATCCAATGTTACAATTCCATTCTCTCCACTGCCGTCGCATCCTGTCTCTACCACACCCCTAGATTAAAGTTGAAAAATGGTTCAACCATGTTTCTTCTTATGAATTTTGAAGTAGGCTTTTTGGGATGTTTCCTTTTCTTTCCCTACTTGGAGACCCATTTTTTTATTATATTTTGTCTTGCATTTCAATCTTTACAAATCATTCTGGTGCTTCTCATTTCCTTTGAATTTCTCTCAGCTTCATGCATCTCAATCTCAAGTAATTCAATAGTTTAGGATGATTGACCTCATTAAGACTTTGTTTGGGGAACCAAATTCTTTTCAGCATGCATTCAGCGGTTGGGGGTGCATGCCCTAAGGTGCTGTCAGTCGTCCAATGCACTTTAAAGAAAATTTGAGTCCTGATTTTGGAAGAAAACCTAAGTAGAATAGAGCAGCAAAGGTACTAGTGAGAAGAGAAACAGACACAAAACAAGAGAGAGATCAAGTGGGAGAGAGTGACAAAAAACCTTGACTAGTACCCTGTTGCACTAAGGGGTGCTGTAGAAGATCCATTTCCCTACCCTACCCCTTCTCCTCCCCTCTTTGGCAGCACCAGGCACCTTCCTTACGTCTCTCCCTAGAATTCCTCTTTGTTATCCACTCTGATTTAGTAGGTGTATATTGTTGTAACCCGGCAGTCACTGAGAGGGGGGTGAATCAGTGAGTCAAATTCTGATCCCCAAAAACCTATCCGATGTCTAACCAAGAAAAACCTGATATACCTATTGTCACACCCCGTTCACCCTGAACCAGAGCGGTGACCGAGTTAACACCGGTTAACCCAAACCTGCCAGGATCATCAGATACTGTATTCCACCACAGCATACACACACTAACATCAATTACGAGGTTCGACAATTTGCCTACATTCCCAGAGTAGTGCTTGTAAAGGTTTCATACCTACTCAATACACTACTTTTAACTGCATCTATAGTCGCATGGTTTAAAGTATCTCCGATACCGATATGATACCCTCCGATACGTATCTTAAATTTAACCGATCGATACGATACACACCGATACGATACATGAAATTTTAAAAATCCTTTCGCATCGATATATATCCTATGATACATATCGATATGCACCAATACACTATCGATACATACTGATACTCTATGAAAAATATAAAATCAAGGTGAAATATACGTTTCGGTATGTATCAGTACGTATCGATGAGTATTTGTATGTATCGATCGGTAGTATCGATGAGTATCAGTACATATCGGTGAGTATCAGTATGTACTGATACAATGCACTACGGTCATATAATGGTCAAGATGAGTATTTTTTTCAGAAAACATGAATTTTTGAGGGGTTTTTGTTCCAAAGTTGCTACCAATCATATTTCTCTCTAACTAAAATAGAAATCAAGGTTGGGAACAAGGATTTTACATTTATGGGACAACTACAAACCTTGAATTCTTAGTGTGATAACCTCAATTTAGTGTTTATGCATAATACATGTTATCAATAGTTTTTTTTAACAAATTTTGTATGCAAAAGTGTTTAAAAAGGTGTTTTATATCTATTTATGTACGTATCTTTAGCGTATCTCCGATACGATACGATACCCTCCGATACGTATCTTATTTTGGTCAACCGATACGGTGACCGATACCGATACTTTAATCCTTGCATAGTCGAGAGCACTTACACCTAATTTTCTCAAGCTGAAGTTGAGATGACACTCGCAGTGCCGATACAATATATAGCACCCACTATACTAGAGCACTCACTCCCGGTGCTTAGCACCTACTAAGTACTTTAAAAAGAATACAGTAAATTTGGGCTTATGTCAATGCCCTACAGTTAAGCCTTACCTAGCAAATACATCTACAACTAGCTAGCATGCTTACAGTTTATCCAAAACTAACCTAGCATGTAAACATTTATCCACAACTAACCATAACATATATACATGCATATAATGTAAATCAAAGGTTAGAGAATCTCACAACCGATTGCCTAGGATGACTGGAAACTTGTACTGACAAGTTTGGTGCTCACACCTTCTCTCTCCTTGGTTTCTTGCTCTTTAAAGCAAACACATCATTACTTTCTTCTCTTCCTCCTTGGCTTTGAGTTAATATATCATTAACACACCTCAACCACCTCTTTTACCTTCTTTAATGATCTAAGAACATTTATCATCAAGTATTCATGTTCATTCAAGGACCAATAAAGAGGGAGAATCTTCTCTTACCAAAACCATAGCCTTTCTTCACTCAAAACTCATTTTTCTTGCTATTATGGTGTAGGGCTTGAAACAAGGAAGAAGTAGCAACTTAGTTCACCCAAATCCGAGTTAAAATGAAGGAGATATGACCATTTGAAGTTGGAGCAATGAGATAGTCTAAAATGAAATCTTCGTAGGAGTGACGTAGGCTACGCCGACGGCACGCGCAACAGGGGAGCAAATCTGGCAGTAGATCTCATCAAAGAGAATATCTTAATCTCGACCGTCCGATTAAAATAACGAATAGTAAATCTCAGCCCCAAGATATAAGGGGGTCAACTAATGAAGTCATGCTGATGTCAGCGATCAACTGTCAATTTTTGTTGTCATTTTTTATTAGTTGCTTTTTTCGAATTTTAAGGGAGCTTGTCATCCACTCACAAAAGTGAAAGGCTTATCAACCATTGGATCCAAATCCTTCAAGATTGGCTTTAATTAGATCTCATGAGATCCTTAAGATCGAAATCTTTTTAATACCTTTCTATGCACATGTGAAACACCACAACATACCTTGATAAGGTGTAGTGCCAGAGCATCAAGGCTTATGCACCTAACCAATCAAATCCCACGTGTAAGCATCTATCTCATCCATGTCATGTAAAAAGATCAAAATGCCTCTAGACCTTTTTAATGACGCATCTTTCTCATATGGTATTAGAAAGCGATGAAATCAAACTGTTGGAAAGATCGGATTTTTGTCGTATTGTTACATGGATAACACTTTCTTTAAAAAATTCATCTTCAATGTCGAAACTACTCTCGACTGCCACAAATGCCGTAAAAAAAATTAGATGTACTAGACTAGATAAATTACAATCTATCTTTTTCATGAAGAAACGATCTTCCAAAAATATCATTTTCACTGCTGAAAATTCCCCCAAGCATAAATAGGCCAATTTTATCAATTTTGACCCAGAAACCCGCACCACCTACCATAGATGAATTAAACCACTCTATGCACACAATATGGCTATGTTATCTCGTCAATGACACTCAACGCTACCATGTCATCACTTTCGACCACATCACCCAAACTGGTTACATCATCACTGCCATGTGGCTGGGTTGCCAACAAGAACAACCATACAACAACATATATTTGAGTCCAAGAATGCATCTTTGTCAGTGTGGTTAGAGGAATCAGATCGTATAGGCTTAAATTGATTGGATCGAATAGATATTATCTTTGATCAATCTCAATATTTGATCGATACTATTGGAACAATATGGACAAAAATTGAATATCAAAGAATTTCGCACAATATATATATATATATATATATCTCCATAAAAATAAAGGAAAAATATTCCATGGCCACGGATTGTTACTTGAGTTAACCACTAGGTTATGCACTTCCTCCAAGTCGCATGAATGAGGCATCCTCATTGGATTGAGTTGAATTGAGTAAAATCTCATCCTTCATCTCTAGGAAACAAAAACTCATGATCCATTTTGAGATTGGTCAAGGTTGACACCAATCTGAATCCGTGGATCAGATTTTATAGGACAAATTTCTTTTATTTTTCAATAAAAACATTTTTTATTATCATTTTACTTTTATACTTTAGTTTGGATCGATCAAGATTGGAGACCGTTAAAACTGATACTAATCCAATCTGACCAAAACTAATAAATCCGATCTAAATTTTAGAACCATGCACCCCTGGTCCGGTCCGGTCCGGTCCACTCCACTCCCCATTGAATGTATAGATCTAATGGCTTAGAATCCTCAAGCACGTAGCCCAAGGTGTTGATAATAGATAATCCCAGTCCCCACCCCATGTCACCATCACATGGACCAAAAGGTGGTCTCCACACCCATGGGTGGTGTACGATTGGTGGGGTGTTACCTGCCAGGGGAGAGAATCCGGTCTCCCAATTCTAATACCATCTGTTTTCAAAATCTTTTTAATTTTTAATTATCCTTTGTTAGTAACATATCAGATTATCATCATATCTTTCGAATTTTCAAGATTAACGATTTCCATGGAGGGACCCTCTTTAGCTCCATTATATGCTTTGTGTCCTTTAAAACACAACACATTCCTCTACCTTCCTCTACCAGTGGCTGGCTATTTTCTCATCTGCTAACCATTTTGTCAGTGGCCATTCATAGTAGATTTTTGAAACACTTGAGCTTCCGGAGACTTTCTACGGTGAATAGGGCCCCAGGATTTTGAAGGAATTTTTTCTTTTCCAATTTTTTTGGACTAAAAGAAGAAGAAGGTGGAGGAGGAGGAGGAGGAACAGAGCAGAGGCAGAGTACAAAGGTAAGAAACTTCTTTTGAGCATTTGCAAGTTATAACAAGTTTGAGAGTTTCCTCCATTGGATGGATTCGGAAACTTTTGGAAATGAATAATTTTGAAATCCACATTCTCTGGGGTGAGCGATAAGGTACGGTGAGTATCGGATGACTGAGGAAAACATTTGAGTACGTATCTGTTAAGTTTGTCTCGAATTCTTGACCTGTTTTGAAGATTGACCCGATCCGACATATTTTGGTGGTGATTCGAATGAGAATTTTTCTGAGATCTGTGATGGAAGCAGAGGGGTTGGGCCGATAGGCCCAAGCCCGGAGCCCATCACTGATCTCGTATGGGGGTGCGGGGGCTACGCCCCCACGGTATGGTTCGACCGGATCGACCGCGACCCGATGGGTCGACCCACGTTTTTAGAGTATATATAATGTACTGTTACTTGTTGAGAAAGTCATTGTATTCTAGGGTTTTCACACAATTAGGGTTTCAGGGCGAGTTTTTCCTCGCCGCTGCTAGGGTGTAATCTCTCTTTTGCATAGTGAATCATCTTCTTCTTCGCCCGAGGACGTAGCACACCACCCTGGTGTGTGAACCTCGTTAAATCTTTGTGTCGTACGGATCTATTGTTTCTTTATTATTCGTGTTTCTTGATGTTTGATCTAACAGTATCTCAAGAGGTTTTCAGCCACCCAATGTTCGCTATACCAATGTAGCGGTTCCAGATGATTTTCACAAATAATTTTAAGGTTCTTTGATTTCTCATTTGTTCTCAAAAACGTTTTTCCATGGACTAATAAGAATGTGACATATGTACTTCTCTGGTTTTGTTAGCAGATGAAAATGATCTAAAGGGTCACTTGCTATCCATTCCTTTTTGTTCCCTTTCTTTTTTCTTTTTTTTTTCAGAAAACCCTAAAGCTCACTGTTTTCCAGACAACCAAACTTAAGCTTTCATGAATCATTCCTACTTTTTCATTTCCTTTGAAGTCTTATCTTTTTTATTTTTTTTTCTTCACTTTTTCGGAGGTCGAGTTGTGTTAGAAGAGGCTGAGAGAAAGAAGGAAAAAATTCATCAACATTGTTTGGTTGGTGAGTAACTGATGGAAATCATTTTATTGGGAATTAGGATAGTTAGCCGAAATATTTCTCCTTCATTTCTTTCCCTTTTCGTTAGCCCAATCCATTGATCTCTCCAAGTCTCTGGTTGACTCAGTGAGTTGCCAAACTCATATAGAGGATTCCAGCATGGGTTTTAGAGAGGTACTTGCGTTGGATCTATACCTGTTCAGCACCCGCGTTGGATCTATATCTCTCAGGAGAGATCCAGCAGGGTGCTGGAAAGGTACTAATTGGGAGATCTTGATCTTTTTCTGCACTGATTTGACGGACAGGGCCAAGCTTATATTGATTATTAAACATGTTGGGCCTATGTCCAGCTCATTCCTCCTTTTTCATTTCTTTTGAAGTCTTATCTTTTTTATTTCTTCTTCTTCACTTTCTCAGAGGTCGAGTTGTGGTAGAAGAGGCCGAGAGAGAGAGAAGGAAAAAATTCAATAACATTCTTTGGTTGGTGAGGAACTTATGGAAATCATTTTATTGGGTATTAGGATAGTTAGCCGAAATATTTCTCCTTCATTTCTTTCCCTTTTCGTTAGCCCAATCCATTGATCTCTCCAAGTCTCTGATTGACTCAGTGAATTGGCAAACTCACACAGAGGATTCCAGCATGGGTTTTGGAGAGGTACTTGGGTTGGATCTATACCTCTTAAGCACGCGCATTGGATCTATATCTCTCAGGAGAGATCCAGCAGGGTGTTGGAGAGGTACTAATTAGGAGATCCTGATCCTCTTCCGCATTGATTCGACGGCATATATTGATTATTAAACATGTTGGGCCTAAGTCCAGCTCATATATAAATAGATAATACATGATGCAAGGGGTAAGTCTGAAGAAGCTCGGCTCGGCCTACCTATTTACAAGCTCAAGTTGGTTCGACATGTTTAATCCGATCTTTTATATATATTTTTTTATTTTTTTTGGGATAGAATAAGATATATATATATATATATTGATATTTTTATCAATTATTGAACGTAATTAAGTGTCATTGTTTTTTAAATTAGTGATGATTTAATAAAATAGATTAAAATATCTTAAATCTAAGACAATTAAAGACCATTTAAGGTTTTATTAGCACATTATCCGATTATATACCAATTAACCAGATTAAAGCTCAGAACCTAACCGAACCTAATATGAGACCAACTCATTCTTTAAATAAGTAAGTTACGGTTCAAGAGTATGGGCCCGTCAAACATGGGTAGGCTCGACCGAACCAACCAGACCCGTTCGATTGACATCCCTTTAGAGCACCTAGGTACAAACTCCACTCTTTTTTCTTTATTTTTCTAGAAAGTCTACGTGTGACTTTTTTTTTTCTGTTAAAGACGTGAGCCAGGTTTGCAGGTGCCTTTTTTTTTTTTTCTGTAGGTTAAAGTTCAGGCATTACACAGAAGAGAGAATCTGCGGGGAACTTTCACAAGGAAGGGAAGAAAATCTTCTTGTGAAATGACAATCATGCCCTTCTCATCTTTTCGAATGGACAGATACCACGTAGCCCTTCAGTTCCTAACGGCTCTTCTCTTATTATTCCTCCATTTCCCGCCATCCAATGCTCTAACGGTCGAAATATAATCCCTTCTCCAATTCAAAAACCAACTGAAAGACCCATTAAATTCTCTGGGCAACTGGAAATAGTCTGACTCTCCCTGCGATTTCACTGGGGTTTCTTGTGATCCCATATCCGACGGAGTTACCGGTATCTCCCTTGAGAACAAATCCCTCTCCGGTGAAATATCTCCGGCCATCTCTGCCCTCTCCTCTTCCTGCCGTCAAATTCGATTTCCGGTGAACTTCCTTTCGAGTTGATTAACTGCAGCAGTATTCGAATTCTCAATCTCACAGGAAATGATATGAACGGTACCCTACCAGATCTTTCGCCATTGAGAAGCTTGGAGATTCTTGATCTGTCTTTTAACTATTTTTCTGGTGGATTCCCAAATTGGGTTGGGAAATTGACCAACTTGGATTCTCTGGGCCTTCGTCAGAACTACTTCGACGAGGGTGAAATTCCTGAAAGTTTGGGAAATTTGAAGAACTTGACATGGCTTTATTTGGCTGGGATTAATCTGAAAGGGGAGATTCCACAATCCATTTTTGGACTTAAAGCCCTTGAAACATTAGATTTTTCTACCAACAATCTCTCAGGTGAGATCCCAAAAGAGATCTCTAATTTGCAGCGTCTCAACAAGATAGAGCTCTATATGAACAATTTCACTGGAGATATCCCACCTGAGCTTGCAAAGCTTACGCTTTTGCGTGAATTTGACATTTCTAAGAACCGGATGTCTGGAGAAGTTCCTGCTGAGATCGGTAATCTGAAGAATTTGGTGGTCTTCCAATTGTATGAAAACTATTTCACAGGAGAGCTCCCTGCAGGGTTTGGGAATTTGGAGCATCTGGAAGCCTTTTCTATCTACAGAAACAACTTTTCAGGAGTATTTCCGGTAAACTTTGGCCGGTTCTCTCGGCTGAAAAGTATAGACATATCTGAGAACAAATTTTCTGGTCAGTTTCTCAGATTCTTATGTGAAAGCAAAATGTTGCAGTTCTTACTTGCTTTGGATAACAACTTCTCTAGCGATTTCCCAGAATCTTATGCTGAATGTAAGACACTGGAGAGGTTCAGGGTAAGTAAGAACCGCTTGTCTGGGATGATTGCTGATGGGATCTGGGGACTACCTTCTGCAAAAATCATTGATTTTGGAGATAATGACTTTAAGGTGGGGAATATCTTTGGACATTGGGATTTCGGCAAGCTTAAATGAGCTACTCTTACAGAATAACAACTTCTCAGGAGAGCTTCCATTACAACTTGGCAATCTTTCCCAGTTGGAGAAACTGTCTGGAAGTTATAATAGTTTCTCTGGTGAGATACCTTCTCAAATTGGAGACCTGAAGCAACTATCATTCTTGCGTTTGGAAGAGAACTTATTATCAGGACCAATACGATCAGAATTGGGTCAATGTGCTGGATTAGTAGACTTGAATCTTGCTGGAAATTCTCTGAGTGGTAATATCCCTGAAACACTTGCTATGTTTAACTCTTTGAATTCGTTGAATTTATCGCAAAACAAGCTTTCAGGTTTGATTCCAGACAATCTAGAGAAGCTGAAGTTGAGTTCCATTGATTTTTCCAAAAACCACTTGTCAGGAAGAGTTCCTTTTGACCTTCTTGCAATGGGAGGTGACCAGGCATTTTTAGAGAACTTGAATCTCTGTATTGATAAAAATCTGAGAGATGAGAGGTCTTTAATCAATGTTTGCAGTGGAAGGAGACGCACAAACAAAATTGCTGAAAATAAATTAGCTTTGTTATGCATAATTTTATCAGCTCTGTTTGTTATTTTTTCTGGCATTTTGCTTGTGAACTACAGAAGCATGAGTCTTATTTGAAAGATCTTGAAAAGGGGCAGAAGAAAGATCCAAACTGGAAACTTGAGTCCTTCCACCCAACACAATTAAATGCAGATGAAATATGCAGTTTGGAGGAGGAGAATTTGATAGGAAGTGGAAGCACAGGAAGAGTTTATCGATTGGATTTGAAGAAGAATGGAGGAACTGTTGCTGTAAAGCAACTGTGGAAGGGAAAACAAGCGAAGGTGATAAAAGCAGAAACGGAGATTTTGGGTAAGATCAGACACAAAAATATACTGAAGTTATATGCCTGCTTGATGCGAAGGGGATCAAGCTTTTTGGTTTACAAGTACATGGAGAATGGGAACCTGTTTCAAGCTCTTCATAGGCAAATCAAGGTTGGGAAGCCAGAACTAAACTGGGATGGTCGGTATAAAATTGCTCTGGGAGCTGCAAAGGGTATTTCTTATCTTCACCATGATTGCTTACCACCCATTATCCATAGAGACATTAAATCAACCAACATTTTACTTGATGATGACTATGAGCAAAAAATTGCTGATGTTGGGATTGAAAAGGTTGCAGAAGAGCCTGGGGTGGATTCAAGCTGTTTTTCTGGCACTCATGGTTATTTTGCTCCTGGTGAGTTCCAAAACTGTTTTATTTTGAATGTCCTCAAAATACCTGTTTCGAATGCATTGAATGAAATTTGTCTTCCTTTCATAAGAATAATAGCACCACTTACTAACACCTAGAATATGCTAAAGAATGGGGTGCACACTCACTCTGTGTAATCCCTGTACTTATACTGATAATTTGAACAGTTGCTTTTGGCAGTTTTACAAGAGTTCAAACTCATAAGACAAACTATGAACAGTTTTATCTAATGCTAGCAGTAGCAGCTCCCTGTTTAGAGGTGGATGACATCATCCATTAATGGTGCTGAAGGCTAAAGCTTCACCAATATAAATTTTTACTTGAATTAGCTAGCTTGTTGAGGGAATCAAGGCTTAATAATTGAAGGTGCAGTGAGGGAAGCTTAGTGGTACAGAGGATAGCAATCTTCAAGATCTTGATCAATTCATCCAAAAAAATAATAATAATTGAAGGTGAAATTTTGAAAAATCATAATCTCAGGTTTTTTTTTTTTTTTGAATAATTTTTTTATTACCATGGAAGAGCTAGGTGTGTCTGTTTCCTAAAATCTGTTCAATTTAGATCCAGAGGTAGACATTCCATTTTTTTTTTACATCATATGACTTCTTCTCTGTGACATTAGAAAAGAGTGGTTAGCTAGACTATCAATGTTAGTAAGTTGTTGTTTTAGTTTCTTGCTATGTTTATATATATTCCTACTGATCTAGGAATCTCTACTAACCTCTCTTTGTTTTCTTAATATTTTCCTTTCAGAACTTGCATATTCTCTCAAAGTGACTGACAAGAGTGATGTATATAGTTTCGGTGTTGTGCTGCTAGAATTAGTAACTGGTAGAAGCCCATTTGAAGCCAAGTATGGAGAATGGAAACATATAATTTATTGGGTTTCATGTCATCTCAATGGCCGGGAAGACGTCGTTGAAGTTCTTGACCAAAGGGTGTCAGATTCTGCTAAAGCTGATATGATCAAGGTTTTGAAGATTGCTATCCTCTGTACTACTAAGCTTCCCTCACTGCGTCCAACTATGAGGGACGTGGTTAAGATGCTTCTTGATGCTGATCCCTGTGCTATTAGTCCTGGATATAAGACTCCTGACAAGTATTGATAAACTGCTTTGTAGGTTTTCCTGGTTTAATATATTTTGTTGTTTGGTTTAAATGTTGATGCTGAGTGGCTTGATGCACCTAGGTTTTATTTAACTCAAGTTTTTCAGTTTGTGATGTACACTTAGAGGTAGTTTCCAGGTGATCAATAGATTAAATTAGTGTAACATTAGTACTTTAATATTTTTCCTTCCATGGACAAAGTGAAGTTAATGATATCTTCTGTGATTGGAGTGAGCCTGGATTTCTACCATATTTACATTTTTGGGATCCTAAAATTACTTTTTTTGTTTATTTTACTCTGTTGTAGATTCTTAACTTTTGAGGGAACAATTAGTAGCCTATTCAGGACAGGTATGATTCTAGTGGATATTCTACAGAGAGAAACATGGGTTCAATCAGTGCATAAAACATTTGATTTGGCAGGTCTCTCTCTCTCTAGAAAATTTTTCATTTTACTCTTTAATCTATGGACTCAAGTAGGCCACATAAACTTTACACAGTGCACATTTAACTAGGGATCTGAAACTGCTTCTTGTGCATTGATCAACATCTTTCTACTTATTGTCTTCAATCATGTTTAGTGCTTCCTTTCATCTAAGTTAGATAATTTTGATTCATACCTTCTGGCTTGGATAAAGATTTTCTCAGAAACAAGCATGTGATTGGATCTAGAAGGTGATTGATTATTTTGTAATTTTATAATCAGTTCTCATGTTTAGTACCCTAAAATTGGAAGTTAGCAACTAGGTTGTTTTGGGTTTTTCTATTTTTTGATAGGTCAACTAGGTAGGTGTTACTCTACACTGGAAACAAAGAGAAGGAAATCCTCGACGGGACAAAGGGTTTGTTGGTGTTGGAGTAGTTGCTGTGCCTCTGGTAAATGGCCCGTGTTTTGAGACCTAGCTATATGCATATAGAATGGAGAAGGATAGATAGTTAAATTGCAGCCTTGGGGAGACTAATGCAGCAACTCACCGTCACGATCTCTACTTAAATCGCAGATGCACAGATGGAGAGTTGAACCTGGGACCGTGTGCCTATTCACACAATCCCCAATTCACCCTAACCATTTGAGCAACCCACGGATAGGTGGCACAACATTATTATCATAATGTGCTCACCATTGCAATATTGATCTCTGTTATCTCTTTTTGGTGGTTCATCAACTTGAGGAATGAGAGAGGATAGAGCTCCCCCCCAAGGATTCCATAAATTTGGGGAATTTTGTTAGTAATGCCAAAAACACAGGAGATATGACAAGTTCATGAAGGGAACTTGTATTATTCGTTCATAGGATAACAAATATGTACTTTATAGGCGTGTAACCTCTAATTTGCATGAAAGCATAAAAAGTTGGGTTCCTATATCTCTTGGATGCAAATCTTCAACATGCTCTCTTTGTCTTACAATCAAAAAGATAGATCGAGTATCTCTTACATCCGAAATCACCATATAAAAACCATAATATAATTGAGAAGGATCGGATAACCTTAGAAATGTAAAACCATGGTTTTCATGAATCTTAAGAAATGTCAACATTTTATATATAAGAAAGGGCCAAGAAAAAAAAAATGGGGCCATGCACATTACCGACAAGCAAGCGCAACTCAAAAACTCCAATAAAATCTCTATGGGCCCAAAACAGCTAGAGTATTGCCCCATAAGGCAAAACCCTAGGATAAAACCCCAATGTTAAACATTTTAGGCTATGTTTGGTTGTAAGGGGAATTAAAAGGAAGGGAAGTGAAATTTTTATGCTTAAAAATGAAACATATGTAATCATTATCGATGTGACTATAACATTAACTTCAAATCGTTCCATATTTGGCTATAAAATTTTACTTTACTTTATTTTATATGTAAAAAAAAAAAAATTACATGTAAAATAGATCATTACTAAATATGATTTACAAAATTAAGTAGTTTATACAATCATATGGGATAATGATTATAAATATTTATTTTTAAAGTATAAAAATTTCACTTCCCTTCTCTTTCAATTCTCATTACAAGCAAACGGAACCTTTAGAATACAATAAAAATAATATGGATGGCCCCCAACCAAGGGTCAACTATGTCCACACATGCGTAGGATTAAGTCCAAAATCTCTTTAAGAGAGAGAGAGTGCTAGAAAAGTCAAGTCAAAAAATGTTTTAATATGAGTCAATTTAAAAATATGGGCTAGACCCTTTGGTCAAACCTAGGCTGGGCCACTTGGTCAGGCTTGGGCTCGGGACGAAAGAAACGTTAAATAAAAACAAAATAAAAACCAAACCCAAAAGGACGTTTAAGTTGGAAAAAAAAAATTTATTTTAAAAAACCCATCAGGTAACCTAGGAAAAAGATCATCTCCAATAAATTGGACGTCCAATTAATGATTCAAGAGCTGAAAGGATGCATATGATTCAAGGGTTGAAAGGATGCACATCCCAACATTCTTCCGGTCCTTAAACCACTAATTAGGCACCCAATTAATTGAAGAGAATCAAATCCCATTACCTAAGTCCATCTTAAGAAACCCATACATTAACTAATTTTAAGTAAAAATAAAACCAAATCCATAGTGTTTTAAAACACTAGGAGGTTGATAGACCCAAAATAGGGTCTATCATCCCCTATCCTGATTTTGTCCTATCTTTTCTTGCTTTCACGCACACCTTAACCAAAGGTACCTATAGCTGTGGGCTGGTAGGCTTGGGTGCTTGCGTTGTTGCATTAGTGGATGGGTGATGACCACTATTGGTTAAAACACATTTAAAATGCGGTTGCATTTTTTTGCCGTTTAAAACGCGTTTTCCCGTATGCTATTATATAATACGGAAAAAATAGAAACAGCAAAAGTTTATCCGTTTTAAACGCGTATCCGTTTTTTAAGAGTAAAATAGGAATTTTATTAAAAAATTTAATTAATTTAAATTTAAAATTAAAAAAAAAAAAAAAAAAAAACCTATTAGTAAAAGTGAAGAGTGAAGATAATATGGTACTTGGTTTTTGGTTTTTAACTTCCATACTATCTATAGGAAAAAAATCTCATCTTCTTGTAGTCCATTGAGTAAGGAGAAGCTAAAGCTAGCAACATCTTATTTTCTTGTAGCCCATTGGGCTATTTTATCTTGGGACTCCCAGAGCTTTTGGAACATTAGATGCATGCATACAGGTAATAATCTCTCAAATTGCATGAGTATACTACCGTTTTTTTGGTTTCGTTTTTTTAAAAACTACATGTTTAATACTCGTACCATTCGTTTTCGTCCCTTTGCCATTCCCTATTTTTTTGGCCATTTTTTTTACCGTACCGTTCATTGTTTTTATCTGTTTAAAACTCGTACCGTACGTTTCTATTTTTTTTTTCCATTCTCATTTTAACTAACAATGGTGATGACAGCTCTTGCAGCCTTGGTTGCAACTATGAAAACATGAAACTTTTTTTGTTATTATTATTATTATTTTGAATGAATGCTAAAAAAATATAGGATTAATATTTTTGAGATCCGAAACCCTAATGGTTGTAGGCATCTATTCTAATACCAATTGTTGACGGTAGAAGTGATTGGACAAATTTGTATCAATAATGACCGATTTCTTTGCAGGTTTGAGTATTCATAACAATAAAACAATAAAGAACCTTGAGATTCACAAGGCAAATCCTCCAATGAAATATAACACTTGTACCCATCACCGCCGATGGAAGTAGCTTTGTAATGGTGGAATCCTAATGGAGATTCGATTATCTATTCCTCTGTTTGTAATCCTCACTTAATTTTGAATTCTTAATTCAAAAAAAAATTTAGTTAGGGTTTCTCATGATCAGCATATTTATAATTGAGCCTCTTCCAAACCGATATTATGATTGGGTTAAGTGGTATGATCCAAAAAGGTGTTTTCATGACTTTTCAATTATCACATATAAGGACAATCCATGCGAGATATAATCATTTAACCCCCAGGTGATAGAAACTTTTAATTAGCAACATCATGTAACTGACTTTTGGGCATGGGAAAAAACACCACAAAAACCTGTAATTAGTTGAATGATAAATACCAATGATTGGACATAAATATTTCTAAAATATAATTATATTTATAATAATATTTTAAAATATTTTGTAAGTAATTCATAAAACTACCACAAGTACTAGAATTTCTTATGCAGTCACACAATTAGACGACTCTCTCAAGATGTTCTCCCCTTTGAAAAGTACATATTGTTAAGTATCCCTTTCATCTACAAAAGAATACTATACATTGAGCACACTAATATATAGCCAATGTAAGCATCAACCTTTGATACACCATAGACTCATAATACACAGTATAACAATAATGACCTCTCGGGTATAGGGACAAAATAATCGTAGATGATTCTTCTTATTCAAACAAGCAGCGGTATTTCATGCAAGAATCTTAAGTAATCACATTCAATACTCATACCACATGAATACTCACACTTATATTCTACAATCACACTGTGAAAATATAGAATATAACAGCCGTAAGAACATAATGCCCATTTTTGTCCCTAGTTGTAAACACTTTTAGGTCATATTAAAGGCAACTATCATATATAAAATATCAAAGCAAATTAATAAAATCAATATTTATTGAAAAGGATTTAACACACACACTCACATACACACACAAACAACATGAATGCTCACATTTACATTTTGCCTAAAAGACTAAGAATAACAAAGAATAATCAAACCGAACTCATGAATTTACCTAGGTCAGCTTAGGGCCCAAGAAAATTTCTTTTCGAAACACCCGAGAATATATACTATGACATCCTAACAACATAATACCCAATTTCTGTCCCTAATTATGAACATTTTAATATCATGTCTAGGGCAACCATCGCACATAAAATATCAACGTAAATTAATAAAATTAATAATTATTGAAATGGATTTCATACTTACACATACAACAATACTAAGTCTCCTAAACCAATTGCTGAATAGTTAGTAAAGGAGTTTCGATCACCACAAATGTGTTTGGTAGCACCGTGTCTCAGGAATCATTCTTTTGATTTTTCAATCAAAATAATCTTAGTTACAATGGCTACAAATATATTCGCTTCAATCAGGTTAACTTTAGTCTTGACAATCATGTTTGAAACTCCCTTGTTTACTATTAAGAAAACAATTTCATTTCTTCTTGAACTTTGTGTCCTTCGTATGAATGTTTTTCTTGAATTGTTCATTCTTCTTATGCTTAATCAAATTAGTCTTGGACCTAAATTAAACTCCTTGGTCTTTTCAATGTTATATTTCTCCCAATTCTTCTCATCAATATTTCCTTGAATAACAATCTGGTTTAAAATTTAATCCCTACTTTTATGTTAAATATTAAATTTGAAATCATTCTAGGTCAAAATCATTAAGTAAGACTAGGGGTGTCAATCGGTCGGGCCGGGCCGGGCCGGGCGGTGTGAAATCCTTGCACCGTGAACGCCCCTTTAGTTAAACGGGCTTGGGTTTGGGGGGGCATGATACGGTTTGTAATCAGGCCGGTCGGTGTCAGTTTTAATTGGGCTACCTTAAACGGGCCTTAATAGGGCTATGGGCCTATTTAATTCTAAATGGGTCTACCCTAAAATAATTTTTTAAGCTGATTAAACTACTGGCTTTACAATTTAAGCATTTTTCTTAGAATTTAAGAAGATAAGATTCTTAGAAAAAGTATTTACAATTTAAGCATTATTCATATTTTGTAGTACTAATGGTTGAATAGGTATTTACGAGTTAAGCATTTTTCTAAAAGGGGTCGGGTCGGTCGGGCTAAGTGAGTCGGTTCTAACAGGTTACTTAAGTGAGTCGGGTCGATCGGGCACTCGACGGACTACTACTCTGCATCGTAAATGCCCATTTAATAAACGTATCAGGCTTAAGAGAGTCCGATTGGATCAAGCCTACCGGTGCAAGCTCAGGATTGACACCCCTAAGTAAAACCATACCTTACTTAGCCAATTGGCTACCATGACTTAAAGCTCATCAAATTTTGTTGAAGCCTTCTTGTCATCTTTTACTTCACTTTTAAAATTTATAGATAGATCATTGCAATAGGAATACTTTTCAGTCAAAGAAAAAGAAAGAAAGAGAAAGTTGGTTCAAACCATTGAATGATTCTATTTCTATCAAAATTAGATATGATGGTTACGTTCTCCATAGTGGAAACAAGGGTAGTTGTTAGAGAACTTTTAACAATCATATAACAAAGATTTTATACTCTTCAGTCTATAGTCTTAAGAATCATTGTAAATAGAACACGTCTACTGCAACAAGCAACTTGTGTTGGAATTTAAGTTTTAAAATATGGTTATATTTGTTTTTTCAAATGGTTCTTTTGAAATTTTGCTTTTAGTCTTTTGTATCGAAAGGTTTTTTATTTTATTTTGGCTCTCCCTTCCAAAAGTGTTTTTCTATTTTGTCTCTAGCACTTGTGAAGTAGTAAGAAGCTAAAACTTCTCACAAAGTTTAGTTCTACATTGGTTAGAGATGGAAGAAAACTTGGGCATATAAATGTGAATGTTTGTTAAGGGTGCAAGCCCTTTGGAGAGGCATTCTCCCTTGTCATGTGTGTGTGGGGGTTCCTGGGGTGCTTCTGAATTGCGTGCGGACGCGTCGAGCCAAGCCGAGGTCGAGTGGTTCAAAGAACCTACTTCTTACTGCATGTAACTTTTTTGTTTGGCTCCACACTAAGGGACATACATATTAATGTATGTACCCAATAAATGTACATATGTAGATATATGCACCTGTACGTATGAGTCATGTACCCTTCCCATACAAAAAGACATTTGTGTACGTATGGGTACTTATACAGGTGTACCCATTCATATACAGAGGCATACATTCAATATATAACAAGTATTTTGTCTGCATTCGGGTACTGGAATATTGTGAGAGTTTTTAACTTCTCTCTTTACTGCAAGTGTTTCTGTTCTTTGTTTTGCTCTTTGTTATCGTTTTCTGTTGGAATTTCTGAGTATTACCTTTAGACATACCTGTGGGAATTGCTTATTGGAGTACACCTTAAGCAATTGGAGAGTTGTTTTATCTTGGAGGTGAGAACATACAGTCAGTCCGATTGCATACAAATATATGGGACGTTCAAATACCTTAAAGAGAGTATACATACTTAGGGGTGTCAATCGGTCGGTCTGGCTCGATTTCGGTCCGGGTTGAGTCGATTTCGGTGTGGGAAAGCTGAAACCGAAACCGAACCAATAAGGAAATTCCAGTTTCGGTTTGGTTTCGATTTCGGTGAGGTTTGGTTTCGGTTTGTCTTCGGTTTCTTAAATCGATTTGTAACTGGGTTGTTTTTGGTTTTTGGTCCAATTTGGATTCGACTTTCCATACAAATGTATACAAAACTATGCAAATTTTGATTTTTTTAATGAATTTTGGAGTGTTTCGGTTTCTTACCGGTTTGGTTTCAGTTTCGGTCTGGGTTTTGAGCCGGTTTCGGTTTGGTTTCAGGTTCATCCAGTTTCCGATGCGGTTCGGTTTGGTTTTGGGGTTGCAATACTCCAAACCGAACCGAACCAATAAGGCTTTGGTTCGGTCCGGTCCGTGTTGTTATCGATTTGGTCCGGCCGATTTTATCGGTTCGGTTTAGGAATTGACACCCCTATACATACTATACGACTCAACTCTATTTAAATAGGACAATTTCTGCTACTGTTTCAGATGATCAATTGAATAAGTAAGTCATATTTTACTTGTATTTATATTTCTATTAATATAATAGTTTGTCAAAATCTTATACGTATTGCCTAGTTATTGTTTTACTTACAACTTGTAGTTGTTTAGAGAAAAATAGTGAGGCTGAGTCGTGTTACCGTCACTCTCCTTAAAATCATAAATATCCCTACAGAGCAAACTGGGTAATGGAAATTTGCCTCTAAGATAAAACAACACAAATAGATCATTCCAATAGTTGCACTAACTTACTGGACCACATCAAAAAGTACTCGAGTTGTGCTAAATCAGTAAGGATAGGAGTCAAAGGATAATTTTCAAAATAAAAAAAAAAATAATAATTGAAAAAAATTACTGAAAGAGAAAGAGAGAGAGAGAGAGAGAGAGAGAGAGAAGAGAAATGTAATGGACATCTTCTATTTATAGATAATTGATGCTCCTTGGAAATATAAGAGGGCCTAAAAGATGCGTCTCTCGAATGGAGAAGGCACAAAAAAATTAGGCCATTGCCATGTCTAATGCATTATGGATAGCATCCAACGCAAGATTGCCAACATTGGTGATGTGTCAGACAATGCTCATCTGATGTCAATAAAACCTCATTCAATGTCGGACAAAATGTTAAATATACCAAAAATTCCTTATAAACCCTAACTTAGGACATACTCTGGCCGACATTCTACCAACAAAAATATACATCAGAAAATCCTTCCAATAGTGGTGAAAGATTTTTCGCAAACAAGTTTGCCTCATCATGCCATGCCCTGACCCACTCAGGCCCAGTCTCCACATGTGATAAACTGAACCTCCTAGAAACAAAAGTGCATGGTGAGCCTTTCTTTCATGGAAATTTTCATTATATATGAACATTACTGTACTTTCTTCCCTAACCAATGTGAGACTAAAGATTTCCCACTATTTTACTATACTGGAAGCAACATCAAAGATGTTATGTATTCAAAATTTCTAGGAGACAAAACTAATAAAAAATTCTGAAATAAGTTTTTTTCTTGAGAAAAGAATGCTCCCTGATCGTGCGGCCCTTGCGTCAATATGGGGATCTATGAGAGGATGCACATGGGCATCAACAAGGATATACTTTTTTTTTGGGTTTCCCAAGAGTGGGGGAACCTCCCTTTGTGTTTGGACGTAGGGACCACATGACCAAGGAGAGTTCATTTTGCCTTTTTTTTTTTAAAACATATTTGACTTTAAATACAAGAATTTTGAGCTTTGGTGTAGAAAAAATTTCTCATTAGATATCACATAGAACGAACACCCAATAAAATTGGTCTAAACAGATATTTAAAAAATAATTTATTACGATTGTGAAACCATTAAAAAAAAAAAAAAATAGAATCATCATAAGATTGATGAATTTATTGATAAATTGTCAATAAATGGTGCAGCAAATCACTAATAAAGCATTATGTATTATTGTTCCTGAGTCGGATTCCCAGTAGTGTATGGTAGCAACCTTTGTTACTCATCTACTTTATATATATATATATATATATATACACCAATAATTGTCATATGGCATATCAGATAGAACTTAAATTTTGTAGACAAGATCAAGACTGCTCTGTTCCATACTTATATGTCAAAATTAAACCTATCATAATTTACCATGTGACCAACCGGTGCTTTATGCAAGCTAATACACGAAAGGGTATTTAATTTAGACTTTGAACCCTTATAATGTGGCTAATTCAGACCATGCCTCTCTAAAAGTCAAAATAGAAACATTATCTATACACATGGCAGTCATGTAGAAAAGATTCCTAGCTACCATGGGTATGTAGGAACCTTTTTTTTCTCCTTGTCTTTTTTAGTTACTTTTAAATAGAACAATTGTGTGTTGTATAAGGATGTAATGGATTGTTGAAAATTTAAATTCAATTCACATTCGTATCCATTTAGGGGTGTTCGTATCTGGCTGAGGTCATCTGCATACGAATTTGAAGAATCTAAAACATAATCCATCAGATTCAAATGTCTATCTGCATGAAGCCGACCTATGGATAGAAAGAAAGATGCAGGAAATGAAATATTTAATAAAAAAATATGCCTTGGGAGTGTGAGATACGCAGACGGGGAGTGCGCAGCCGAACAACCTTTGGGCTTCTGGCAATGATAGCTGAACTAACCAGATGGGCTGCCCAAAACCTGTACCTGACATTTAAATCGATTGAAGAAAGCCTTAATATAGTCTCAAACAAGCAAGAAAAGAGTTATCCTATGTTTAAAGCCTAAAGTAAAGGCCCTACAATCAAACTAAAGTGCTAACGAGCAAATAGTTAATGATTCTGAGGGTTCTTAAAGATTCGACAAGTTCTAGAGATGAGGATAAGAGACAACAGAGAGACATGGATTGAAAGTGAATCATATTTGTCGGGGACAACTAAGATACATGGATTGAGAGTGAATCATATCTGCTGGGATGAAAGTCTTGGTTACATAAACCAGAAATGTAAATAGATAGTCAAAAATCCGTATTCGATTCATATTCATAACTCCATATCACTACAAAGGTACATCCATATCGAGAAAGGAATCTAATCTATATTTGATCTATTTACATCTCTGGTGTTGAACGCATGGCACTAGCCTTCTTCTAGACTTTTTCTTACTTAGAAATGGCATCCACCTTGCCTTATTAAGTCATTAACCTACAAAGTCATGCAAGTGAATTCACATTTCCATTTGTCAATCATCAAAAGCAACCACTCTACTGTAGCTAATTGATCAATACTAACTATGTCTTCAGTCTAATCCTCAGATTGTTTATTTCTTAGTAGTTTGCATTTGAAAGCTATTAATATAATCGGACAGTTTCCTCTGTAAACTCTTTCTTTAAACCAATATTTGAACAAATAAAGGACCAAGTTTTCCACCAATTCCTTCATTATATAAGAATCAATGGTGTCAGATGGGAAAAGGGGAGAAAAATTCCAACCTTTTGACTTCACTTTATCAATAGGGATGGGTGAAGGAAAAACCTCATTCCATGTGTGAAACCTGTCGCAGGGCATGCATGAAGCATGCATCTTGCATTGGTTGAGAGGGCAGGTACTTGCAACAAGAAGTCAAATCCCTTCCAATTTGGGAAACTGAGGATAGCTCCTCAGTTCCCTAAATGGAAGAATTCGAGTCCAGATCAGCCCGATTGGGGACAGATCTTCGCCCTCCATAGAATGTGGATCACACACACCAGAGGTCAGTCTCACACTCCATAGAAGGTGTGAGATCCATCCCCACCTGTCCCCATGTGGGGATCAGTGAATCCAGACTTGAAGAGATCCCCACTACACATGCCACAGGTAGAATATAAGCTCACCAGCTTTTTATTAAGTATGCCCTTCATTGTACTAAGTACTGACTAGTGATAAGAGCATATAACCTGGAGCATTAAATTGTTACAAGAAGAGGGGTTCTCAAGGGAAATCACTCATGTCACATCAATGGTGGTGTCAAGAATGATATCATCTACATGCGTCTTGGTCAAAATAAAAAATAATTTAAAAAAAAAAACTCAAATGAGAGGGTGTTTAGTACATTAATGGCATGAAAACTTTTTTCTCATAATTAAAACATGAGGTTACTCTTATGTACTCTCCAAGAAACGTACTAAACATGCACTTGACAGGAGGGTTACACGAACTTTAGTGTTATCCGGAGTAGTAGTCAAAGAAATAGAATAATTCCATTCTCCATTTAGATTCCTAAATATCCATATTTTTCAAGAATCTATTTCTTTGACTGTGAGACCAGGTAGCATGAAAATTCCTACAACGTGGGTAACAAAAAAAAAAAAATCATCCAAGAGAAAGAGAAGGAGAAGGATGGGATACCCACTTCAGGCTTCAGGTCTTATTTCATCTATCGCACACTAGTGAACTTCCTAAGAGAGAGGGATTTTCTTACTTTGACTCAGCTGCTCCACTATAGAGAGGTTCAAAAAGGCTTGGTCTTTGGTCTCAGTCCTCACGCAAAAGCCTCAAACCGCGTGTTTCAAATACATGATTCCACGCTCTTCAAAAGCAATAAAAACTATCGTTCTGAGAAAACCATCAGAACCATCTCTTAGCTTCTTCCCATTTCTTCTCTTCCATTCTTACAACAATGAAATTTAAAGCTTCTTCTTTCTTCTCAAGCTTTACAATACTTCCATGACTCCTCTAAACCCCTTTTCTCTTCTCCTTTTGGTGAGCTTCATCTTCTTTGTTTCTACTCTTCCATTATCTTCATCTATTTCCTCTGTAGCCATCTCTGAAACCTCAAATCAAATAGTAATTTGTGCATTAGTTTCACAAACTTACATCAATTGTACTAGCTCCAGTTGGGGAACTCAGAATCCAATTCCATCTCCAAAAGCTTCACTTTCTGCAATCACAGTGGGGGACGGATTCGTTTGTTTTCTTAGGTACCCATCACCAATCTCTGTTACTTCCGTCGGTTGTTACAGATTTTCCGGTGAAAATGTTACTAATTTAGCATTCAAGAGAATCTATCGAGGACCCATGCTCAACGATTTCCAATCCGGGAACTCACACGTCTGTGGGATTGTCAATGGATCAGACAATCTCGTATGCTGGCAATGGCATGGATTCAATCCTCCCAATGTTCAACACTTCATAGATATCGCCGTCGGGGAAGAATTCGTCTGCGGGGTACTGGAATCTGGGCAAGTCAAATGTTTCGGAACAAACATGGATGTCGTCGGAAAAGAACCAGACGGGAATTACGGTTCCATCGTTACTGGATTGAAGCAAGCTTGTGCCATTTCAATTGATGGAACCCTAGTGAATTGCTGGGGTCAAAGGGCTAGAACCCTAACCGGAAAGTTCTACTCAGTGGCTTTGGGGGACAACCGCGGCTGTGCTCTGCTACCAAATGATACAATTTCTTGTTGGGGAGATCACAAGTTGCCGGAAAGCCTGAAAGGGCTCAGTTTTTTTTCAATTACAGGGCAGAACAGAGTTTTTTGCGGCGTTTTGATGCATAATAATTCGTTAATCTGCTGGGGTGGTGAGAATTTTGGTTATGGTGTGGTGATTTTTCCTTTTGTATTGCCTGGACCTTGTCAACCAAATTGCCAATGTGGAATGCTTCCTGACTATGGAAGATTTTGCAGCCCAGGGTATATTTGCCTACCATGCACTAGTTCCTACCGGCCAACCCCTTCATCTCCTCCACCGGCGGTGGCACCGGCATTTCAAGCTGCTCCGCCGGGTTCCTCTTCCGGTAGTAACCGGATAGCCTATTTGGTTGTTGGCATTGTAGGTGCAGCCTGTTTACTTGCAGTGATTGGGTTCTTCCTGTACAGATTTTGCAGGAGAGAAGTATGCAGGGTTCATGATTCAGGGAGATTGGAAAGAACAGCAGAGACAACAACACCTCAACCAGGAGTACCTCAAATCAATCCTGAAGAACAATCTGGGAATCACTCATTTTCTTTCACACCCACACAAGGTTCTAATCTTGGGCAATCTCCAAGACTAGAGAAAAGGCTAAGTCAATTGGTTAGTATGGGAAGTGGGAAACTGGAGGAATTCACATTAGAAGAGCTAAGAAAAGTGACTGAAAATTTCTCTGATGGCCATAAGGTTGGCTCTGGAAGCTTTGGTTCTGTGTATAGAGCGATACTCGAAGACGGGCGAGATGTAGCAATTAAGAGAGCAGAGTTATTGGCTTCATCTTCTCCATTATATGCAGGTAGTGTGAAAAGGCAAGAAGATCAAGATAATGCATTCTTATCAGAAGTTGCAAACCTCTCTCGCCTCAATCACATGAACCTTGTTAGGCTTTACGGGTATTGCGAAGAGGCGAATGAGCGTGTGCTTGTCTATGAATTCATGGTTAATGGAACACTCCATGATCACCTCCACAGTTTCATGGATTCTTCACCATTACAGTCATGGGCAGCAAGAATTAAGGTTGCCCTTGATTCAGCTCGGGGGATTGAGTATCTCCATACTTATGCAGTCCCACAGATCATACACCGTGACATCAAATCCTCAAACATATTACTTGATGCTTATTGGATTGCAAAGGTCTCTGATTTCGGGCTCTCAATGATGGGGCCGGAGGACGACGATGAAGATGCTCATATATCCCTTCGTGCCGCCGGCACGGTGGGTTATATGGATCCTGCATACTACAAGTATCAACAATTGACGCTTAAGAGTGATGTTTATAGCTTTGGAGTAGTGTTATTAGAATTGTTATCTGGGTGTAAGGCTATACACCGCAATGAAGAGACTGGGCTACCAAGAAACTTGGTGGACTATATGGTGCCATATATAGCTAGAGATGAAGTACACCGGGTGCTTGACCGGAAAATGACAGCGCCGACGCCATGTGAGATCGAAGCTGTACAATATGTTGGGTATATTGCCGCCGACTGCGTTGTGCCAGATGGGCGAGATAGACCTACCATGACTGAGATTGTAGGTAGCCTTGAAAGAGCCTTGGCTGCTTGTCTAGCAAACCCAAATTTCTCAAGGTCCACAACTGGTTCAATCATAGAAGAAGTGTAAACATTTATGGTCGGAGCCTCGTGCACTAGATATGTCTTTTTGTATAAACATATGGCATTCATTCACACTTGTTATAGCTCATTTAAAAAATAGAGAAGGTGGACAAAGACCCACCTAGCCATTTTTGTCCATAGATTTTTTTTTTTTCTTTCTTCCTTTTAATTCGTTGACTGATGCTAAATGTATTATTTAATTGTATTTTACCAACCATACAAGAAAAATACAATTGTGCTGATAACGCTTTTGTGAGAGATTGGATTAGTTGAATTTTCTTTTTCCCTCCTGTTTTGAAGTAGTCAAAAAGTTGAAATGGAAAGATTTGGGGGGGGGGGGGGGGGGGGTGTGCAAAGGATTTTTCATGACAAAGACAAAACTTCAGCAGGTTCTTCCGTATGTTCACTTTTTTTCTTTATGGGTAATAGGTCTGACTTTTTTGTTAGCACGGTCCTTACTCCTTATCATATATATATATATATATATATATATATATTCAACTAAAAACGGCTTGTGAGTGCATGTCCACAGGGGTTGGACTTTTTCTTATAAACTAAAAATTTAATGATAGGGAAACCAGAATTAATCAAATTAACAAGATTGTTTGTGACTTCCCCTTGATAGTACACAGTACTTGCTAAACCTATAAAAAGATGAACTAAGTGGCTGTATTTTCTATCCATCACAAGTGGACTTAAAAAGTTTGAGACTTGAACTGATATAAAATAAAATTGTAAATATCTCTCGGGGTTATGGATAAGCATCTGGGTGTGAAAGTTGATTCACCATCTCTATTCCATCGGTTTAGATCTCTATTCGTTGTCCTCCCATTGATAATGCACCATCGTCTATTTCTTGTTTGATTCGTCTAGCCTTGGCTTCTTGCTCTACCCATCCTCCTACATTGGATGCCAAAACACTACTGAAAAGAAAAAAAAAAAAGAAAGAAGCTAGTTAAATAGATTGGTAAGAAAATTACTAATATCTTTAGGGGATAAGATCGCTACACAATCAACTTACCTTCTCACAAGGCACTATGAAATGATGTCATTGTCCCTCCGAGGTGGATACCTATGCACACTCCTCCATTGGCCTAGGCACTGACGTGGAAGCCACTCGACCAGGTTGCGACAATTCCATAGCTTTAATACAAGTTTCAAAAGTCATAAAAATTATTATGCACATAGGGATATACCAAATTTGTTATATTTAATAATTACTATAAAAAAATTATGTTTAAATCAATAATGATTTCCATTATTAACACGAATTCCAGTAAACTGTTTGAAACACAAACCAATTCAACGACTTAAAATATGGGTGTATGGTTAGTTACTACACCAGCCAAGCAACCAGATAATGTTCTTCTCCCATTTAAAGTAAGAAAAAGAAGAGCAAACAACATGCGCCCTCTATGACCAGACACAAGTGAGCGTGAAAAGATTGCATTACCTCCCCCATGCATTGAAAATGCTTCCCCGGGCCTCTCATTAGAAAATATTGTTAAAGTTTCTCCTTTGTTAATAAATAGTTATTTCCTTATCATCATGGAGTTAATTGAATAATAGGAATTTAAAGCTATTTGTTTCTAATCCATGCCATCCCTGTGGACAGCATTTCTTAACACTTAAAATATTAGAAAATATTGTTAAAGTTTCTCCTTTGTTAATAATTTTTTTTTTTTCATCATAGAGTTAATTGAATAATAGGAATTTAAAGCTATTTGTTTCTAGTCCATACCATCCCTTCCTAAATTCTAATTTCAATCTCTTTTAAATGCTGACCTTTAAAATATTAGAAAATATTGTCAGAATTTCTCCCTTTTGTTAATAAATAGTTACTTCTTTATCCTCATGGAGTTAATTAAATAATAGGACATTTAAAGTTTTTTTCTTAGTCCATGTCATCTCTTCCTAAATTCTAATTTCAATCTCCTCTTATTTAAAACTCTACCAGACATTTGACCAAATCCCAAATTTGTCATCTACCCTCAATGATAGGATTCTGGCCATCATTTTCATTTTTTTTTTTTTTTTTTTTTTTAATGTTGACTTAATGAGCCAGATTCCTCAGGTGGGTTCCCCACTAACAAGAATTATATTTGGATTCTAAATCTAAAGTCAGATTGGAAAAATGATATGACCACCACTTTTGGGGATTTTTTTTTTTTTTACAAAATTACTCATACCCAAAATCTTACAATTAATAAAAATACCCAAAATCTTACAAAACTACCCATACAATACTTCCTATTCAATGTCTCAGTTTATAAAAATCTGGTTTGGGTTTACAAAATTACTCATACCCAAAATCTTACAAAACTACCCATACCCAAAATCTTACAAAACTACCCAAACAATGTTGTTCTATTCAATGTCTCAGTTTATAAAAATCTGGTTTGGGTTTACAAAATTACTCATACCCAAAATCTTACAAAACTACCCATACCCAAAATCTTACAAAACTACCCAAACAATGTTGTTCTATTGTATGTGGAAGATGAAGGAGAATCATTGTTTGGGGTGATTTTGTAAACCCAAATCTGATTTTGGGTATTCTAATTGTATGTGGAAGATGAAGGAGAATCACTGATTTGGGTAGTTTTGTAAACCAAAACCTGATTTTAAGTATTTTTATTAATTGAAACATTATGTGGATAGTTTTGTAAAAGAAAAGTAATCATGTAATTTAATAGTTTCTAATCATTTTTTTTATGAGAAAAGAATATTCAAAAACATTAAAATAGGGAACGTACATCAAAATATGATATGGGGAAGGGATCGAGGTTCTCCTTGTGAGAACCCAAAATACTAACATTTTTAAGAAATTAATTACATCTTCATTAGGGGGTTTAAGATGAAAGTTAAGTTTAGTCAAAAAATGTTGAATATCCAAAAAGAGGGGAATTTCATGTAAAGGCCAGTTGCATTTCCTATGGCTACTAAAAAAGATTTGGAGAGTCTCAGAATCGGTCCAAATGTCCCCATATTGCCATCCTTCCTCATTCATATGTTTCACTCCCATGAGCAACCCTCGAATGTATGCTTCATCGGTACTTCTTGACACGAGATAATTAGCTTTAAATAAACCAACATTATTTTCATTGATTATACAATAAGCCCAAGCAGAAATTGTTTTAAATTAATCAATGACACCCGCACAAATAATAGTCGATGGCGTCCAAGTGAGGGATAAAAGGGGGAGGAGGGTCTCATGGTTTGAGATCACCTGGGTGGGTTTAACAGAATTTCTTGAATGATAGGTTTATTGATTCACCGAATGAAGGATCACATTGGGATTAGTTTTATCTTGTTTAAACACAGCATTCATAGGGTTCCGCATATAGTAACAAGTAATAATGACGTATATAAAAAAATCTGATTAACTGTCATGTGGAACATTCTAAAATAAGTACAATAAAACCATGGAAAAGGAAGCTTCAACAAAAGCTTCAGGTCTCAAACCCAATGGGCAGGCTGCCCAGATCCTTTTGGTAACTCACAATGAAGAAAGACATGAGAAATAGATTTTTGCTTGTCATGACATAATCCATATGTTGGATCAATGTCCATCCATTTTCCAAAGATGTCTTTTGTAGGAATCCTCCATGTGCCACTCTTAAAAAAATATCAAAAAGAAATAAAATAAAAGTAAATAAATAAATAAATAACCCTTAAATTTCAGGTGAAGTCTGAGTTTCCATTGAAATCACCATCAATGAGAGCAAAGAGATAAGCATGCAAACATGTGTTGATAATCCAGAATTGTCATCACAATGTTTGGTATTGTAAGGAAATAGGAATTTTCTGAATGTGGGTGACAACATAGGGTAGGAGCATTGCAGATAATAAAGTAATATTACAGGTATTATTAAAGATAAAATCTTACTTGGGTTAGTGAAGGAGGAGCTAGTCTTTGAATCAGAGAGTCAGTGAGGGAGAAATTATCTATGATAGGTATCCAAGGATCATCCCAGAAAAGAGTATTTCTACCGTTTCCAATTTTCTAAAAACCAGCTTTTGAAGAGTAGGAAGAATATTTACGATGCTCCGCCAAGAGATGGATCCATTTCTTTTTAACGTGTCCTTGTGAAACATGGATCACTTAGGGAAATATTTGGAGGTGAGTACCCTGACCCATAATTCATCCTTTTCATTAAGTAAACGATAACCCAACTTGAGGGGAAAAGCAACGTTTTGAGTTTCATAATTTCTGATGCTCAAACCATCTTGAGATTTAGATTTGCATATTTTGTTGCATCCTATGAGGTGGGATTTTTTTGAAGAATTAATATCACTATTATAGAAATGTAGATAGATTGAGTTCAGTTTCCCACAAATATTTTTAGGGAAAGCCAACCAAGACATCAAGTATGATGGAACAAAGAAAAGCGCAGATTGGATTAGGACAAAATGGCCAGCATACGAAAGAAGATTTGCTTTCCAAAGGCCAAGCTTGTTGTGAACTCTTCTGACAATGGGAAAAAAAAAATTTAATCTTGCTCTATGGTAAAACAAGTTAGTTCCCAAGTAGACCGAGTTCAGTTTCATTTTTCCAATGCCAAGAGTATGACAGAGGGAGCTTTGAGTTCTATGGTCAATATTGGAACTAAAGGCGACACCACTCTTTTCCAAATTGATAGTGAGGCCAAACATGTCAAAAAAGAGATCAAGGGTGCATTTAATGGTTGATACATCCTTAATCGTGGGCTGACAAAAAAAGAAAGAATCATCTGCGAAAAATAGTTGAGAAATTTCGGGGCCCTACCTAGTGACTTTTATCCCTTTAAAAAGGTTTAGGTCACGGTAAGTTAATAGAAGTCTAGACAAAGCTTCCATGGCTAAGATAAATAAGAAGGGGTTGAAGGGGCAACCCTATTGGATACCCCTGGATGGCTCAAAAAAAAATAAAAAAGTGAAAGCAGATCCTCTCAATTTAATAGAGATGATGATGAAGTCATTGGGGAGCTAACCAGATCTCCCCATTAATTACCAAACCCTAGAAAGTCAAAGTAGACCTCTTATTAAGCCCCATTCAAGTCTATCATCGGCTTTGGACATGTCTAACTTGATAGCAAAAAATCTAGTCTTACTCTTAGTGTGTTTCAAATAATGAAAAATTTCCTTGGCAATTATAATGTTATCTAAAATCTGCTTTCCAGCACAAAAGTAGATTGAAAATGGAATATAATTATGGGGAGTATTTACTTTAGTCTAACGGCTAGAATTTTTGCAAGCACCTTGTAGGCTACATTGCAAAGACTAATAGACCAAAATCTTCCTCCAAGCAAGCATTGTCCTTTTTTGGAATCAAGCCAATGAGAGTGTGATTTAACTCCATGGAGTACTTACTGGTTGAGAGAAAAAAATTAGTCACAAAATTACAAGCATCAGGATGAATCAAATCCCAAAACTTTTGAAAGAACACAGCCTGAAATCCATCAGCTCCTAGAGCTTTGTAGGCCCCGAAAGAGAAAACAATCTTGTGGATTTCATCATAAGAAGGGATATGGGATAAAATAAAAACTTCATCATGATTAATGGTGGGGGGAAGAGGCATTCGAGAAAGCATGGGTCTAAGCGGTTAGAGGTGGTAAAAAGAGAAGACAAGTATGAGGAAAACAAATTGGTCATTTCTCTAGGATAAAAAATTTTCTCATTGGAATCTAACAAGATAATGTTAAAATTTCTTTTTCTGAGATTGACCCTAGAGATAGTATGATAAAATGGATTTTGCGGTCACCATTGTTGATGTAAGCATGTCTGGATTTTTGTGACTAAAATTTCTCTTCAGCTTCACGAATCCAATGCATATTGGAGTCGGTAGAAATCAAGTCAGGGTGAATAAGATCAAAGGCATTATCCAAGGAGAGATGGGAAGAGAAAAGGTGGCTTTTCAAAGTCTTAATATTTCCAAAAACTTCATAATTCCATCGACTGAGGATTCTACTTATTGAAGAAAACTTGTCAACCAAGTTATCCCATCCCAGATTTTTCTAAGAAGATTGGCAGAAGGGAATGAATTCAGGGTGAGAGAGCCAAGCCTCTCGAAAGTGAAAAAGCTTTCTGAATTTAAACTGGGGAAGAGATTCCGTATTGAGAATAATAGCATTGTGATCAGAACCTACAGAAGAAAGTTTTGAAATGGCCATAATGGATTCCTTAATAAGCTTAGGGGGCTTTTGGTTATTGGTCCAAGTAAAAGAGCTTCCATGTGGCCTAATCTCATCAAGGTTGAAAGAGGACAGAAGGGTATCCAAGGCCGAGGAAGACGGAAAAATTTTAAAGGGGGAGCCTCCCAATTTGTCATATTCAGAGAGGACTTCATTGAAGTCACCTAAAATAAGAACAAAAATATAAATGGAAGAGAGAAAGGAGTGAAGTTCAGGCCACCCCTCTACTCTAGTAGCAAGTTGAGCGGAAGCAAACATTATCCATTTGGTAGAATTTAGAGAGTTCAAGTACATTCCATAGTCAAAAAGAAATATCCAAAAAAATGATTTAACACATCCATCGAGGGAGAAGAGAGATTCTAGAGACTTTCGACCTCGAGATCCTTTGCTATTAATAAAGTAAGATATTTTGAAATGTTTCACAGGTCAAGGTTGTAATGCCCGACCCCATTAATCTTGCACAATATTGTCCTCTATGGTCTATGAGCCTCAAGGTTTTAAAACGCGTACTACCATGTTAAGGAAGCTAGAGATTATTAACTAACCCAGTAATCTCTCCTTAGACGATGTGGGACTAAAGTTTGCATACCCTCACCGATCTCCTAAACCCTCTGGTACTTACCGTATTCTTGGTGGGAACAACTCACCGCTCTCCCAGGTGGGTCCGATATTTATCATATTCTTGGGTCTCATAATCTCCCCCCTTTTGACACAATGTCCCGCTGTAGCCCCACATACTGTCGGAGTTTGCCCTGATACCATTTATAATATCCCGACCCCATTAACCTTGCACAATATTGTCCTCTTTGTCCCATGGGCCTCAAGGCTTTAAAACGCGTTGTGCCATGTTAAGGAGGCAAGAGGTTATTAATTAGCCCAATAATCTTTCTCTAGGTAATGTGAGACTAAAGTTTGCATACCCTCACCGATCTCCTAAACCCCCTGGTACTTGTCGTATTCTTGGTGGGGACACATCACCGATCTCTCAGGCGGGTACAATACTTGTTGTATTCTTGGGTCTCAAAGAGGTTATTTGAAGGATGAGTGGTCAAGAATTTTAGTTTCACAGAGAGAAATGATATCAGGGTGAAATTTTTTAAAATGATGCAAAAGACAATTTTTCATGTAGGAGCTATGAAGTCCCCTCATGTTCCAATGAAGTATCTTCATAAGTACGGCAACAGCAAAAAATTTAACACCATAACTACTTAGAAGCACATCCACCACACCATAGAAAGATAACTTAAGCAGAGAGAGCATATGCAGGAAAAGAGGAATAAAGATTAAGCCACACAGTAAAAACGAAACAGCCAAAGTATACACATAACCTAAAAAAAAAATGCAATAGACGAAGAGAGGGGGGTCAAGGACAACTAAAACAAATAAGCGAAACAATAATTGAGAATACCTAGAAAGAAATTGTCTATTCAGATAACGGAGCTCAAGATCATACTAACATAAATAGAGGCTAAGAAAGAAGAAAAAGACAGAATAAGAAAGTTCGAATTTAAGGAGAAAAAGCAAGATAAAGATACCCAATCTTGGATTTCCGTCTCCTTTTGTTTCCCTTTCTCATAATCAACATAAGAGATTTGATGCAGAAAGGTATCCAAATCTGGCATGTGAATATGAATGCCCCTATGGTCATCCCTCTCAAAGTTTAATGATGACTTGGTTCAGCAGAGCCTTCTACTAGGAGCATGATAAATAGAGCGTAGAACCATCGGGATGATATGGTCCGCATTGACATCCTCAGACGCATCACATCTTCTCTTAAGAGACCAACTCGAGTTTACATAGATGAGGGATCAGCGGGTGTAAGGAAAGATGCATGGTGAGGAGGGGAATTGAAAAAGTATTGGTTGATGGTAACTCTCTTGGCATCCTGAAAACGGACATGTGGATTCTCATCCTGGTCAGTTGATGGGTTAGGGTGTTGGAGTGTGTAATATCTTTTTGTCAAGCATAGGATAGCATCAGTTTCAATGTGGTTTGGCATAAACTATGGATTGAGGTTTTCCAAAAGAGATGGGGTATCAATAGGAAAGAAAGGGCAATTCAGGTTTGACTCATTCTATAGGGATGAAGGCATGAATACAAGGATCAATGGTGGATTAGGTTGTGGAGTGGTCCACAAGTCTATATTCATGTCAAAGATGTTTGGGGTAGGGGTGTCAACCGGTCGGGCCGGTTCGGTTCGGTCGGGCTTAATCGGGCTTGAAGACTTTCAAGGCTACACCGTGTCCGCCCATTTAACTAATCGGGCTTAGTTATTGAGGGCATGGTACACTTTATATTCGGTCGGTCGGTCTCGGGTTATAATCGGGCCACCTTAATCGGGCTTTAGTCGGGCCTTAACCTGGCTACGGACATGTTTAATGTTAAACGGGCTTTAACCGGTTTTTAAACGGGCCCTCTTTAAAATGTGCTATTATATTCCGGCCCACTTATGCAAGCCCAAAAAAATGACAATAAATCAATAAATGATACAAAATATAACCATTATTTAAAATGTGAACATGTCTTTACTTTTTAGTTTTTATTCTTTAATTTGGGGGGTAAAATAGGTATTCTACAATCATTAAAGGGTCGGGCCAAGTCGGTGCACAATAGGCCGGTCTCGGTCGGGCGTTATTCGGTCGGTCTCAGTCGGGCGCCCGACGGTTCAAGTAGCAAAACCGAGACCGACCATTTATAAACGGGCCGGGCTCAAGCCCGACACGTTTAATAAATGGTCCGGGCCGGGCCGGTCTTTAAACGGTCGGTCCCAGTCGGTTTACCCGGTTCGGGCCACAAATTGACACCCCTAGTTTGGGGTATTATGGTGGGGGAAGTTGGCTTTGGGATCTAGTGAACCTACTGATGTAGCCTAAAAAGAGTCATCGATGGGGGGAGAAATAGGGACTAGTAGCCCCTTAGAAGCAGGAAGTTTAACTGTGTCCACACCCTCAGTGTCCGATGGGACAACAATAACATCGGCGGGTAATTCAGAGTTAAGAGGTGAAGAAGCCGATGACTGCAGAGCCATCTAGAGGAACAAAATCAGCCTTAGAATTAGAGGTTAGGGGTACTTGAGTGGTTTGCAAGTTCAGAGTAGGAGTAATAGATGAAGAGAGGGCCAGTAATGGCCATAGCAAACATACTTGTGAAGGACAATCGGCCATTTCTCTTCAGGTAGGGTAAGCCTTGATGACATGCATGGTTTTAAGCATCTCCGATACCGATACGATACCCTCCGATACGTATCTTAAATTTAGTCGACCGATACGATACACACCGATACGATACATTGAATTTTTTAAATCATTTCGTATCGATATATATCCTACAATACATACCGATATGCATCAATACATCACTAAAACACATCGATATGATACGACATGCCTCGATACGACTCTATGAAAAATATAAAATTGAGGTAAAATGTACGTTTTGGTATGTATTGGTACGTATCGGTATGTATCGATCGGTACGTATCGGTATATATCAGCACGTATCGGTGAGTATCGATATATATATATATATATCGGTACGTATCGGCGAGTATCGATACGTATCGGCGCTACGGTCATATAATGGCCAATATGGGTAATTTTTTAGAAAAAACAATTTTTTGAAGGGTTTTTGTTCCAACGTTGCTGTCAGTCATATTTCTCTCTAACTAAAGTGGAAATCAAGATTGGGAACAAGGATTTTACATTTATGGGACAACTACAAACCTTGAATTCTTAGTACGATACCCTCAATTTAGTGTTTATGCATAATACATGTTATCAATAGTTTTTTTTAACAAATTCTTTATGCAAAAGTGTTTAAAAAAATGTTTCCTATCCATTTATGTGTGTATCTTTAGCGTATCTTAGTGTATCTCCGATACGATACGATACCCTCCGATACGTATCTTAATTTTGGTCGACCGATACCGTGATCGATACCGATACTTTAATCCTTGATGACATGGGTGATTTTTCCACAGTTGATGTAGGTGGAGAAAAGATCATACCGAAATTTCACCCCCACAGATTTCCATTACTTTTACGAATTCTAGAGCTCAAGATGAGAGATTGCTTCTTTCTGGAAGAGATTTTTACCCTAGCAATGCCTGGTGGTAGATCGAGTTTTTCGAAACCAAGTTTCAGATCAATAACCTATCCCATGCAAGAGACCGCACTTTGAATACATGCAGGTAGGGGTGTCAATCGGTCGGTCTGGCTCAGTTTCGGTTCGGGTTGAGTCGGTT
>NC_056558.1:27275071-27284798 GCF_013358625.1 Macadamia integrifolia
GGGGGGGGGGGGGGGAAGAAATAGGGACTAGTAGCCCCTTAGAAGCAGGAAGTTTAACTGTGTCCACACCCTCAGTGTCCAATGGACAACAATAACATCGGCGGGTAATTCAGAGTTAAGAGGTGGAGAAGGCGATGACTGCAGAGCCATCTAGAGGAACAAAATCAGCCTTAGAATTAGAGGTTAGGGGTACTTGAGTGGTTTGCAAGTTCAGGGCAGGAGTAACAACACAGAGGTTGATGAAGAGAGGGCCAGTAATGGCCATAGTAAACATACTTGTAAAGGACAATCGGCCATTTCTCTTCAGGTAGGGTAAGCCTTGATGACATGGGTGATTTTTCCACAGTTGATGTAGGTGGAGAAAAGATCATACCGAAATTTCACCCCCACAGATTTCCATTACTTTTACGAATTCTAGAGCTCAAGATGAGAGATTGCTTCTTTCTGGAAGAGATTTTTACCCTAGCAATGCCTGGTGGTAGATCGAGTTTTTCGAAACCAAGTTTCAGATCAATAACCTATCCCATGCAAGAGACCGCACTTGGAATACATGCAGGTAGGGGTGTCAATCGGTCGGTCCGGCTCGGTTTTGGTCCTGGTTGAGTCGGTTTTGGTGTGGGAAAGCTGAAACCGAAACCGAACCAATAAGGAAATTCTGGTTTCGGTTTGGTTTTGGTTTCGGTGTGGTTTGGTTTCGGTTTGTCTCCGGTTTCTTAAATCGATTTGTAACCGGGTTGGTTTTGATTTTTGGTCCAGTTTGGATTCGACTTTCCATACAAATGTATACAAAACTATGCAAATTTTGATTTTTTTAATGAATTTTGGACTGTTTCAGTTTCTTACCGGTTTGGTTTCAGTTTCGGTCTAGGTTTTGAGCCGGTTTCGATTTGGTTTTGGGTTCATCCAATTTCCGGTGCGGTTCGATTTGGTTTTGGGGTTGCAATACTCCAAACTGAACCGAACCAATAAGGCTTAGGTTCGGTTTGATCTATGTTGTTATCGGTTGGTCTGGCCGATTTTACCGGTTCAATTTAGGAATTGACACCCCTACATGCAGGAGTGTGATAATACAAAGGATTATTGTGGACCTGGATCCAAAGGGGGAGAAAATACAATTCATGATTAGAGCTTTCAGTGTCTATCCCAAATAGCCCAAGGTGAACCACCGATCTGTCAAACCACCAAGGAGCGAAGGCTATGACTCTAGTTCCTCTCAAATTCAGAGAAAATTCCACATAAAAAAAAAAAAAAACCTTTGCCAAAATAACAAATGAAGGTAGCACCAAGGGGGACCAAAGAGGGGCAAGAAAATCACAGAGGGTGTCCCAGCAAGGGTTAGGATATCGAAAGGCCACTCCAAATAAAGAGGTAGGGGAGGCTAAGCAAGGTTTGGTAAGAGGGTCGGGGAAGGTTTTGTCACAGGAGAGACTCCAAAAAGTTCGAGCCTGAGATGCACAAGTACGATTGTTCACCACAGAGGGAGGGGGAAGAGTTGTCGACAGATGAATATAAGTATTAAGGAGTGAAGGTGGAGGGTTACTGGTATTGGTTTTGGGCGACTGCGATTCCATCTAGGCTTGCTAAAGTAGTGAGCACCAGCAAACGGACAAGATGAAGGGGAAAAGTGTTTTGATAGAGATTTACAAAGGGAAAAATCAGTGAAAAAGGGGAGAAAAATAACAGCTTGAGATGAAAAGCATGAAGGAGAAAAGGAAAAAATCCAAAAGAAGGGTAGAAAGCAAGAACTAAAAAGGCTATGAAAAACGAAGAGTGTTGATGAGTGTATACCAAAGTTATAGCCAAGTCACCATGTAAACTAACATGATCCTTGGGATTTGCATAGGAACAATGGATGGAAAAAGGAAGAAAAAAGACCAAGTAATGGAGAAAGGAAGGTTAGAAGCTAAAAGTAAAGAGGGATTTAACATGGAAAGTGACATAAAAGAGGTGAATAACAAGAGAGAGAGAGAGAGAGAGAGACAAAAGTGGTGTGGATGGACAAAAGTGGTGTGGATGTATTCCCATTACATTCTCCACTAGCTAACAAATGAGGTGGAACACGTTTCTAATAATGTTGGTGTTTGAAAATTACTCTATAGTACACTTGACTTTGTTAATTTCTGATTCTGGAATCTTGAGTACAATTGAAATTTTAATTCTTTAGTTACTTCTATTGGAGGCTTGAGGATGCCCTAGTAAGGAGGAGTGATCTTAATTCATATTGAAGTGAGTAAAAGAGCTAGGAGTAGACCTAAAATGATCATAGATGAAGTGATAAGGAATATGTTTTTTTTTTTTATAGAAATAGACTTATGCATTCAAATCATTCAAGGGATATTCAGTTACAGTAGTAGCCTCCCTGCTTAAAATAGAAATGAGTCAAGGTCATTACAAGGAAACTCAATTACAATGGAGGAAGAGAGTGCCCTATGACAAAGGGAGTGAGCAATAATGTTTGTTTCACAGCGGTTGAAACAGAAGTTGCACTCAAACAAAAAAAAAAAAAAGCAAGGAAGATGATGTCGTCCACAACTGAACAAATATCAGCATTGAAGCTTTTAGAGTTGATAAACGAGCTGAGCTATTGAGAAACACTTTGGAAGATCATTGAGGGCCAACCTTCAGAGGCAATTCAAAGCATCGCTGACCGGAGAGCTATTGACTTAGCAATCAAGGGAGAGGAAAATAAGATAGACTTAGAGATTGCAACCAAAACCTTCCCAAAAGGACCTCTAGCCACAAAACCAATCCCAATCTTCTGATGACTTTTAAAGATAGCTACATCAGAGTTGATCTTAGTCGTACCTGAGGGGAGGCAAGACCAGACATCATGACTTTGAGGAGATGGATGCTGAACTTGGCTAAGTGGGCTGTTGTGCCTTGAAAGAAGTCATCAAACGAGGTCTGAGCCTTATGAATAACCTCCTCAGGGGAAAACACCACCTATTGTGAACAAAAGCATTTCACACCTTCCAAATTTGCCAGCGTAAGAAGGGGGTGATGCCATCAACCAACTTAGCCTGGGCCTAGGAAGATGTGGGCAGACTTTTTCAAGATTCAATCTAGCCATCCAAACAGTTGGGAGGAACCACATCAGCTCAAATTGACAGCAGAACCAAACCAAACTACATTGGCGAAAGGGTGGGAGACAAGGACATGAAGGGGCGTCTAAAAAACATCACCACATCTAGCACAAACTGCGTTTAGCCGCATAATACTACGCCAACCTCAAGAGGGGGGGGAGCCAACACCGGCTTCAAGAATAGAGGATCGAGGGAAATAGATAGCCTTCATAAACTTGGCCCAAAGAGAGTGGGGATCTGACCAGAGCTTCCAAGAAACACGAGCCAAGAGGCTTTGTTATGAAGCTTTGAATCTCAAAAACCAGACCACTTTTGTCCTTCCCAAGAGATCCAATGTATACACTACTCAATATCTTGTTGTCCCCCCCCCCCCCCCCAAAAAAAAAAAAGAAGAGATGATGAAGCTTTCTTTAAATCATTGTGAATAGAAGCTGGAATTTTAAAATGGGAACCGCATAGGTAGGGTGGCGGAGGCCACCAACTCTATGAGAATTCCACGCCCAGAGTGAGAGAAAAGCTGACTTTTCCAATCCCCAATACGACCCAAGGAGCGGTCTTTGATATCCATGAAAAGTTGCTTCTTGTTTAGAGAAAAGTTCACCGAAAATCCCAAATATATATTTGGAAGGGGAGGCCATATAAGGGAACTTAAGGGTCTTGGACAGCCACCGACGGAATCGAGGATGAGTAATGACATACATAGTCTCGATTTTGTCCCAAATATGACGTTGGATAAAGCCTACTAGAGCCCAAAGATTCATGTAGCTGACCCCATGTAGCTATGATTCTCATGACTTGTTGGGCTATGCCTCTTCATCTCTCATCTCTCCTCTCTTCTTTATATCTCTAATGTTTGGATTTTTTTTTTTTTCCTATTTTGTTTTGAATGGATCCTTATAGCAGACTACATTAAGCTAGGATTTTTTTTTTTGGTAGACCGCATTAAGTTAGGATAAGGCTAAAATTGTTGTTGTTCTAGTTGCTTCTAATGGGAAATTTCTTGAAAATCGGGAACCGGCTCAGAATCGGCCGTGCCTGACCCGCTGATTCATGTAGATTCGTGCCGATTCTACTCCGTCTTCGGGCACTTATGAGAGAGATTGTAGTCTTCCACTTCTGTTTATGATGAAATTGGTGGACATTTTTCACTGTTGATGGTCTGCTAATCGCTTTCTTACTTGTCATCAGTCACTAGAGCGAGAGAGAGAGAGAGAGAGATGGCAGCAACACCGTTGATACCTCAAAATCCAATGCCCGGAAACCCTAATTTGGATGGGAACCAGCAGCCACCACCACCTCCGGGGACGGACATGACCGGAATCTGTTTCAGGGATCAGTTGTGGTTGAATACATACCCTCTCGATCGAAATCTCGTGTTTGATTACTTTGCATTATCGCCTTTTTACGATTGGAGCTGTAACAATGAACAGTTGCGGATGCGTGCCATACACCCACTTGATATCCCCAACCTCTCGTAAGATCACCATATTCTTTCTTTGTCATACTTTTGATTGCTGTAATTCAGTTGAGGAAGAAAATTCTTCAAGCATTAACATTTGGTTTTTTTCTGTGAGACTTTCGTTTTCCATCTTTTTACTAGGTTTATCATGCAACCATTATCTATTTGATTTTCCATTGCCACAGCACTATGGAATTAGCTTGAAATGAACTAATTCAGCCCTTTGGGCTTCACTTATCTGATTAATCATGCAAATAAATCTATTTTCTTTGCCTTTTGCCACAATACTTGTGGAATTTAGCTTGATATGAGCTGATTCAGCCACTTAATGAGCCAAATTATTTTTACTCCCTGGACATTCTAGCAAATTTGGTACTTTTATGTAAACCTATCTAAAAGAAAGGGGATACCTAAGATAAACCTGAAGGATTCTGCTATATGTGATCTGGAATTTTTGTTTTCCCGCTCAAGAAAATCATTCATAAAAAAAATCATAATAAAAAAAAAGGGAAAAATATACGATTTATAAAACTGCCAGTTTGGAATCTTCAGCACCATAATCTAGCACCTTTAGCTCTCTTATTAGAACTAGCTACTTTATGAACTAAATGTTTCTGGACTATAGATAGATGATGGCAAATCCCAAGTGGTTCAGCCTGTGTGAGTTTATACAATTGACAAAACCAGCCAGTTTGGAATCCTCAAACCTCACCCCCCCCCCAAAAAAAAAAAAAGAACATCGTTAACTTCTCTATGAAAACTAGCAACTTTGTGAGTTAAATTGATGCAATCTGGGTTCAAAGACCCTAGTTCCATGCTACAGGCCTACAGCAAAGCAACTCCAACTAAATTCAATTCATCCAATCTCTTCTTATCGTATAGATTACATGCCTATATGTAAAATAAAACTCCAACCCAAAAGAGGAACAGGAAATAGAAACTGGTTCCATCTAGGAAACGTAAAAAAGAAGGGAAACTATATCGTTTGTAATCTACCCCAAAAATAAAACATAATATAATACAATACTATAATGTTATCTCCTACCAACCCTTGTTGGTCCAAAAACCTGTTTGGGCTGGTTTTTCATTGGTTTGGGTTTCCAGATCAGGTCGTGTTGGTCCAGCATGATAATGCCACTGCATCATAAATGTTTCTGGACTCTAGAGGGTGCAAATCCCAAATAGGTTCAGTCAGTGCGAACAGGAGGTTCACTAACATATTTCTTGCCTGCTTGTTCTCTGCCTACTTTGGGAGCTCCTGTGCAGATTCAGTCAGATTTGTGAGCCCCAGAGAGTTCCCCAACTTGATCGTCTCATCTAGAAGTTCAGCATCAACTGTAAAGAAAGGAGAGGAACTAGAATTTTGAAGGATCAAAGAACATGGCAGAGAAAATAGATGGGTAATCTTGAGAACTGTAGAGCTTTGTAAGAAAATGGTAAATTTTAAGAATAGTATATGGGATGAGTACAAGACTAGTTGGTCGTTCTTAATTTTTGAGTGGGTGGTGGATCAGCTTTATGCATATTTTGTTAATTTCTTTCTGATGGGTGTGTTGCCTCCCTTTTATGATAGAATCTCCATTGATCTTTCCTCTGGAGTGGGAAAAAGAGAATGAAGTTTTGAGCTCTTGGAATAAAAAGACTCCAACAAAGTTAAAAAAATAAAATAAAATAAAATAACGGATGTAAATCACAGAAGTGTGCTTATTTTAGTGGAAAGATGCCTTGGTTGGGCTACATATGTGTTGGGCCTTTGGTCCAAGGGGATTTCTTTGTGATCGTTTGCTTTAGTGGGTTCCTAAGGTCAATGTATATGATGTTTATTAGAAGGGAACATTTGAATTGGAAAGTGATTATGTGACAAAAACTGTTGAAAAAAAACTATATCAGTAATGGAGACTCATGATAAGTTCCAATTATTATCCAAATCTATGATCGATGAGCTAAAAGTAAAAATAATAATTATGTGCTTGTCAGCTTAATCCAAGTAGCTGTTAAACCATTAAGTAGAACAAGGTTAATAATCTGTTTTGTTTTGTGTCTGAGACTTTTGACATAGAAAGTTTGTTGATTCCTTATTAGGGATAGTTGAGTCTAGCCTCTGTGAGGGACCTATCTACTTCAATTGCTACTCTAATTTTTCGGTAGCTCTTACAGACCCATTATCCTAAAGGTTCTAATTGTGAATTTAAAGACTAGGGCTTGATATGGACCCTGGGTTGCCTAACATCGACATATTATACAGAATATGTTGAATACTAGAGGACTTATCCAGACCAATGTGGGAAAGCCATATCTCATAGTCCCAAAAAACAGTGCCTTGGGAAATATTACCCTACCTGAAAGGTGGAACTTACAAACAGAGGTCCCTCCATGGCATTTAATAAGGGTGGAACAAATCATAGAGTATCCAGATGGACAGCTAGAAATTCAGTTTTCTTCATCAGGGAAAACTAGAATAAATGTTTCAGGCATTCTGCCCAGAATTTCACGAAGGGCTTCATGTTCCTTGATACTACAAACAGATAATGAAAGAGAACATGAAGAATTTTTTTAAAAGGGGTTAGCCAAACTCCAGAACAAGTACAACGACCTTCTTTTAGGGTAGACACTCGAGGTTAATTTACAAGACCTCACCAAGAGACTGTAGAACCTGAACCTACCTTTTCCAATGTGGTTTGGCGGATCAGCTGCTGATGCCTACTTACTGATTGCAACACATAATGCCTCTGTTTTTTCTACAGGAAAATGACAGGCACTGAATACATGCTGAGTGAGGTAATGGAGCCACACCTCTTTGTTATTAGAAAGCAAAAGAGAGATAGTCCCGAGAAAGTCACACCCATGCTTACTTACTATGTCCTGGATGGTTCGATTTACCAAGCACCACAGCTTTGCAATGTCTTTGCAGCTCGCATTGTAAGTCATCTATTAAGATTAAGAGTTAATATCTTATGATGCCCATTGATGTAAATAATGATGCAAGTCTACCATGAGATTATTGATTGCACACAAGTTATGGTTTGCCATCTGATCCAAAGAGGAAGGTTCCCTTCAAGTGGATCCTCCAGAAAGCAGTCAATCTTCAAGTGGGACTGACATTGTAGCTCCATGGGTCTCCTTTGAACATGGCCAAACCTCAAACAGCTTTCACGGAGCTTGTCCTGGATCGGGGCAACTCCAAGATCAACTTTGATACAATCATTCCCTACTCTATCTCTCCTAGTTTTGCTGCACATCCATCTCAGCATTCTCATCTCTGCTACACCCAATTTATCTATATTACTCTTCTTGACTGCCCAACATTCTTTCATTCGAAAAAAAAGACTGCCCAACATTCCACTCCAAGTGTTCACTTTATATATATGTTTTCTAAATCTTGGTTCAATAAGCTCTTCTTCATTTCAATCTCATACCCTCTTTGGTCATTATATTTTGAAGCAAGATTAATCTATTTTAGTGTTTATTCGGTCTTGGTATACTTTTCAAACCCCAATACTAAAAGTTGGGCCTTATTAGAAGAGGAAAATAGATGTTACAGCTTCTATGTATGCTGTTTCTCTTTGTACTTCAATTTTGGAGCTGGAATTTTGTTACAGATTGCAAATCATGTTGCTGCAGTTTAGTGTTGTAGGCTCATATCAAATGTGTATGTCATTCTGATAGATCACATTGAAACGCTGCTGTTGATTGGGTACCTCAGTGTCTCCTTGTCATTTTTCTCGTTTTTACTGCTGTTAAACTGACATAACTTGATTTTAATGTATTGAGTCACTGTTTTCATCTTTTTCACATATCCGTGTTTCAGGGACGGGCTCTTTATCATATATCAAAGGCATTCACCACTGCTGCCTCAAAGTTGGAGAAGATTGGATATGGTATCCATCTGCAACTTCTTAATTTCTTTCTCGTTTACCCCCTCCCCCCCAAAGTTATTATTTGGTAATGCTTCTTGCCATTCTTCCTTCTGAAGAAAGAGTGGTTATTTCTTCTTGATTTGGTATTAGTATTGCTACATCTATTTTCTTTGCAAGGGAGACATTTTGTGTGATCTCTACTAGCCATCATTAGATAAAGTAGACCCATACCCTCCCCCTCTACAAACACCCCCCCACCCCCCCAAAAAAAAAGGGGACAAAAAAAAAGATGATAGAAAACAAAAAATTGAAAGGGTGCCCCATGATTGGTATTTAATTTAATGTCCATGTATGAGTGAGAAAGAATACACTTACAGATATCTAGAAGCATCCCTTGGGGCCCTTGAATGTTTTTAATGAATTTAAAATTAAAAAATAGAGACAATTTTAGCTTGTTGATTCTTACGTGGCATCAAAATACAATCTTATAACTTTCTCATTGTTTCAAATTTTCTAGTGTCTTGGGGCTTTCTGGTAGTAATATTCCAGTTATGTTTGGCTGCTTCTCTTCCTTGATGAGTCGTAGATCTGTATTTTACTTGCTAATAGCTCTTTCTTCTTCTTTTGTGCATTTGTCCCCATTGGAAGCCAAAGCTTTCTTTATGTTTATAAGAATTGTGGGCTAACCTGACTAGCCCTTTGTAGAAACCTCATTTGATCCATTATTTTCCCAGGTTTGGGTTGGTGTATCTTATCCCACTTAATATTCGTTATGGATCTTGGGTATGTAGTTTCTACTAAGTGAAATGCCAAAACAGTTTGATCCATTGCTGCCCAGGACTAGTGATACAGAGTCTAATAATCTAATTGAGATCATGTTATAAAAAATGTTGAGCTTTCCGTTCAGTTATTGCAGTAAAGAGCAGTTGAACTACTTGCATGAAATATACTACTAAATCTTGAAGCAACCAATTCAATTTACACATTGTGTCAGAAAGGAAAGCACAAGTTGGAGGATGCCTGCGAAAGGGGAGTGACCCAAGTTCTCAAACCTTTTCTCGTTAGTTTTTTTGGTATGCTTTGCAACCACTACGGAAGAATTATAACTTATTGTTCTAGGCCGAAGACTGTCAAGGCTTGGGTTGTGCTGGGGATGATATTTGGTACACACTGATTTTGAATGAAGCAAATACCAAGGAAATTTGTTCTTCTAAAGGCTGTTGTGTTTGTCCTTGCGACTTTCCTCCTGGCCAAAAATCTGATATGCTCCATTTAACTCGAATGTAGTTGTTCCTTCCTAACATTGATTTTTTTTTTTTTTTTTTTTT
>NC_056558.1:27284818-27328069 GCF_013358625.1 Macadamia integrifolia
GGGTTGATTGCCATTTCCCTGGTATTGCAACAATTCCTTGGGCAGTGGTTGTTGGCCTTCGAATTGTCACTGCTATCTAATTCCTGGGCAGCCAAGCCTTTACTTTGCTTCAAACTATAGAGAATATTATGTTGATCTGGTTGTTGCAATCATGCTTATCACTTATTAGGTCATGCTGAGCTTCATGATATATCAATGTTGTTACAACACTAATACAGATTCTTCACCAAACTAGGCTTGTTTTATTAGGAATAAGTCTAGGGTTGGGTTGTATATGTGTTGGGCCTTCAGTCCATGTGGTTTGGAGTGTAATAGACCACTTTTATGGGCCTAAAAGAGGGACTTTAAGGTTGTATACGGGATTACTAGCTAGTTTCCTTTTTAAGTTGGGTTTGATTTGAGTTGTATTTGTTTCCTTAGGAGTCAAGTTATTAGTTGATTAAAAAAAAAATTAATGGCTGCTGCTATTGTATTCTCCATGAAGAGTTGTCTTGTGTTTGATCAAGGCTGGTGGAATTGATGTTTGGTCCAATTGACTCTTTGCGGTGTGAAGCCCGAGAGGTCCTCTTCCTTAGCTTATCTTCTTCTTCCTCCCTCAAGTATCCAAGGTACTACAGACCTGTCCAAGCTCTACAGGTATTAGAATCAATCACTCTCAATTCTGTCCAGAATTCCTGTAGGTTTCGTAATCGATTCCCTTACACCTGAGACCTCCATAATTCTGATCTGTTGATTGCTGCCCTACTTTGGGTAATATTGGTTGTTCTTCTAATAAAAAAATCCTGCAGTTGAAGGCTTGGTTAGTCTACCTATCCTAGTCTTACATTAAACACAGCAACACTAAATGTTGGACCATAATTATAGATTGATTACAATTAGGCTTAAATGTATCTACTTGACACTCTCAGAGTTGTGTTTATAGAAATCTTAATTTTTCTCTTTTTTCAGGGGCCATCTGTGAATGGCGATAAGTTGTACGTTGCTGGTTGTGGCCAATGTTTTGGTTTATAATTTCATTGCAATTCTTTTGTTGTTTGTGTTGCAGTTGATGCTGAAAATGAGGGTTCAGCAATTGAACCAAAGGTTGGAAAGGAGATAATTGACTTCAAGGAAGTCAAAAGGGTAGATCACATTCTTGCAGCATTACAGCGCAAGGTAACATGAATTTTTCGTTTGATAGTGTCCATTGTGAATTAGAGTTATTCCAGAAAGTAATCATATAAAATATAAGAGATGTAGGGTAAACAACTTGGTCTGTTGTACTTTTAGGGTAGGCGAAACTATTAATTGTCTTATTGTTATTTTAGGGACATTACTTATAAGGGAATGGTGGCATTAACTTTTGCATTTAGGTTTTGGAGCTTATATTCTTGCTTCCAAAGTTTTTTTAGAGTATTTTGTTGTAGAAATAAAAGGAGGCATTCCTAACACAACTATATTATCATGCTTCTTATATGATAAATGCCCTATAATATAATTTACAGTCATCTCTATAACAATTTGAGCACAAAGGAAGGGCAAAAGAATATCTATAAACTAGCTAAAATGAAGGAAATGAAAAGTAGACGTCTTAACTATATTAGCTGCATTGAAAGTGAAGATGATAACATACTAATAAGTGATGAGGATACTAAAAAGAGATGAAAAAACTGTTTTTACTACTTATTAAATGAAAACGATACACACAATAGTGTTAAAGTTGTAATAACCATCAAGAAACCACAAGTCTTCGGTATATACAAAAAAATTAATGTGTCTAAAGTAAAAAAAAAAAATATTTAAAGAAGATGAAAATAAGTAAAGCAATGGGCCTAGATGGTATTCCAATAGAAGTGTGGAAAAACTTAAAAATTTGTGGAATAACTTGGCTAACTAAATTTTTTAATAAGATTTTGGGCACAAGAAAAATGTCAGATGAATGGAGAAGGATTGTGGTTTCAATTTATAAAATTAAGGGTGATTTACATTAACCTCCCCTAGCATTTGCCTATATTACATCCTTCCCCCTAAAAATCCGTTTATTACATTAAAACCCACCCAAACTAACACCTTGAGAGAGGTGTTAGTTTTTGAAATAGAAAAGACGATTTTACCTCTTCTTCTTATATGATAAAATGGATTGTCCTACTCAGAATCAATGTAGGAATAATACAACTAACACATCCTCTCCTTGAAATGAAGATAATCCCTTTTTCTCTGTAAGTTTTTGAGAACCTACTGTTATGATGGGATCTAAAAATGTTTCCTTATCAAGCCTACTTGCCTCACCACCACTGCTTGGCTGCCTTTGCCACCTTTTTGGCCTTCAGGAAATGGCTGCAGGACCATTTCATGCTGCACCACCTCCTTTTCTTCTCTTGCGTGGTGGAACCCCCATCTCTCTCTCTCTCTCTCTCTCTCTCTCTCCTTGCAACAATGAACAACAAAGCAGCCGTGGGAGAAAAATAGATGCAGAGAGGACATCAAGGACCGAGTGGAGGTGTCGATGGAGGAACGCAACAAGGGAGGGATGGAGGATGGATGTGGTCAGAGGTTGAACGATTGGGATGTTGGATGCTAGGCAAAGAATGATGGTAGTGGCGGGAGAGAGATAGATGCAGAGAGGGCCGGTTTGGATGTTAATGGCGGAGAGCAGCAAGGGAGAGATGGATGTGGTTAGAGGTTGAATGATTGGAGTGATGGAAGCTGGACGAAGGATGATGACAGAGCAAAACAGAGTTCAAAGAATAAATATGAAACAGAGGAAGAACATGGAGAACAATGTCGTTTGATTTCAAGTACAAATTCGGATTTTCTCCATCGACTTCTTGTGCAACTCTTGAAATTAAACTCTTATGTGTCAAGATCACAGCTTTATGCAACCCAGTTGTCGCCGAAGAGAATGGGAGTGCAACAGGGTCATCCGGATCAATCAAAACAGTCACTAAATCCTTCTCGTCTAATTTTGAGATTACCGATGGAGGAAATTTTCTGGTGGATCATCGACTGTGATCAACTTGAAATCTTCTCCGATTTTTTGGATTCGTCAATGGAATTGTTACCTAAAGGCCAAAAATGTGTACGTACTGCGTGCATCCAAGCGCTAGCCTTCACACTTAGACTTGGCTAAATCCCTACTTCTAAATCTCTCCAACTTAAAACATGAGAAGATTGTATTTATCTATTACATGCTATTTCCTTCATATGAAATGAAAGGAATTATTGTACTCTTCTCAATATTCCTCCAACCCCAAATGCCATTATGAGAAAACATTTTAAATTGGATTCTGATCTGAATATTTACAAATTTGGTTATCAGTGGGAATCTACTCTCCCCTCTGCAAGCATTCTATCAGTGCCTTCTCTGAATGTCCCTTACGGTGTTAGAAGAAGAAAAAGAAGATTGTTCTGTTAACAGTGTAAATCTCTGTTGGTCAGTGACGCTAATCAGATCCTCTAGCAAGGTTGGCCGGTCGTTAACCTGGGAACCGGTCTCGGAGCCCTTACGGTGTTAGAAGAAGAAGAAGAAGAGGAGGAGGAGGAGGGGTAAAATCGGCCTTTCTATTTCAGAACTAACATGTCTCTCACAATGTTAGTTTGAGTGGGTTTAAATGTAATAAATAGATTTTTAGGGGGGAGGATGTAATATAGGCAAACGCCAGGGGAGGTTGATGTAAAGCACCCTAAAATTAAAAGTGATAGTCAAAGTTGAATAATTATAGAGGAATAAAACTTATGTCATATGATGAAATTATGGGAGTGAGAAATTGAAATCTGCCTGAGACAAGAAGCTAATATTTTGGATAACTAATTTGGTTTTATGCGAGCAAGATCCACCACATAAGCTATTTATTTGCTTAGGAGACTAATAGAAAGATTTAGAGAATATAATAAGGATCTTTATGTGATCTTTGTAGACTTAGAAAAAAACTTATGATAGAGTCCTTAAAGAGTTAATTGGCAAGTATTAAAGAATAGAAATGTTTCAAGTAAATTTGTAGACATTATTAAAGATATGTATAATAGTGTATAATGATTTTCCAATTATAATTAGATTACATCAAGGATCTTGAACTTCATCGTTCCACCGCTAAGTTTCCCTAGATGAATTCGTTTTCCTTTAGATTCTCCTAGAACTTCTTTAGTTACATTTAATAATATAAGTAGCCATCTCATTCCACATTCTATTAGTGTTCCATCGAAATCCCACCTTCCTTGTTTTATTAATTTTTCAGTAAATATCTTCAAATTTTCTTATTTTAAGTTCCTCGATCTTATTCGACGGCAAATAATCTCACATTTCATACGGTCTAATATTTTAAAACATATTAAGCTCCCCTTGTATAACCTTACACTTTTTACATAATAACATATCGGTCCTTCAAGTTGGAAAGAAATCTATTGGGTTACTATTTTGGCCACTTTTGAAGGTTATTAAATGTCCTTTTCAAAGCATGTGTTTATTATTGATAAGCAACAACAAATTCTAAAACTGAAGTACCCTCCTCATTCCTTTCTCCAAAACCGTATCCTTCATGGATACTTCCATAACCTCTACTATCTCTTCCAAAATGTCCATTTAGACCTCCCTTATAGTAGTCTTTTCTCCTTGACTAGTTCCTTGAACTAAACTATCTATGGCACAATTTGATAACATTTCTGCTGTTTCTGTATCTAGAAACAACAGAACACAGAAACAGCAGAAACGGATTTTCACGTTTCCGGAAACAAGAACAGATTTTTTGGTGTTTGATAAACTTGTTTCTCGAAACGTTTTTTGCAGACATAATGCCACAAAAAAAACCCAATAGTATCATCGGATGCCCAACAGGGGGAGAGGGTTCGGTTGCCTCTTCTTAGGTTTAAATAGTTGAGAGTGAAATAACCTAAAGGGGGGGAATATGTTATCCTAGTGAAATTTAAACATTTTTTATTAATGGTTCCCAAATGTGATTGCAAATTAAAAAACTGCGGAATAGTAAAATAATCACAATCACACGACACCAAGGTTTATAGTGGTTCGACTCAATCCGAGTCTAGTCCACTCCCTACAAGTTCCACTTATAAGGTATTCCACTAGTTCTCCTTTTCAGTATAGTAGGTAGGGAAGAAAACCTTTACAGAATCTTGTTTAGGACAAGAGTATCCTTACAATCTCCTTCAAGGTAGAGAGGCACATTTTTACAATCCTGTTTAACGGTGGAGAGACACCTAACTCTTTTTAGGATAAGAGGATCCTTACACAATCCTAATTATAGTCTAGGAAAATGTAAAAGTAATAAAATAAACAAGTGGAATAAAATTGTCTGAGTTTTACCTCGTGCGGTGCATGCAAGAATGAATATGCAAATATATGTTTGAATGCACCTTTTATAGTCTCCCTTGAATATGGACTGATGATGGAGACTTTACTAAAGTTCTTGAGTTCTTGGAGAAGGTGTTTGACTTCAGTGAGTGAACTCAAGAATAGCAACTGTTGATCTTTACAAATGACTTTAATATGATGGCTAAGAGCTCTCTTAGTTGTTTTTTTATTAAAGTCATTGGTGGGGTATTTATATAGGGAGAGACTAGGCTTAATTAGGGTAATAAAATCACCCAATTTGGAAGGAGAATAATTTCTAACAGATAGAAATTTTCTCAACCGGCAGTTGCCACTTCCTAGTTCAGTTGTATGAAACTAGCCGTTAGACTCAAAATATAGCCGTTATATAGCCATTGGGAGTCTTTGAAGGTCAACCGGCAATTGTCGCTTCCAACCAGAAGTTTCCGGTTGCTCTTTGTGGGCTGATCAAGACACAGTCATGTGATTCGGAATTGATCTGGCTAGCCGGTTCAATTGCCGGTTAAATCTGGCAGTTTCCGGTTCCATCCGAAAGTTTCCGGATGGCTACTGTTTGCATTTTCTGATGGAAAAATCATCACAGAGGTAAAGCGGCAGTTTTCGGTTGATCTCTGTTTTGTGTTTTGACTGCCTGACAATCACACAAAAAGGTCAAAATACCTTGGGTTGATTTAAAACCATTTTCCATGATTAACATGCATGAGTGTAGTGCGTGTGGGAGTGTGTGAATTACAACTTAATTTAGAAGTTTCGAAATCTTCAATAATACTTCAAATTCTTCAATTTGATTTCTTCTAATCTTCAATGCCACTTGGAACTCTTCAATAATTCTTCAATTTGAGTTCTTCTAAATCTTTAATGCCACTTTGCGTCTTGAGCTTTAATGATGTGATTTACATTATGCTTCAACAATGTGATCCCTTATACGACACTTAGAGAGAGATAGTTGTTAGAATACTACTTGTTTGTTATCATTAAAATCTTTATGGAGAGGGATATTCCCAACAAAGAGATTTATCGGGCACAACAACCTCTTTTTTTTTCTCTCAAATTCGTTTCTAGAAACGACGAAACGGACTTGTTTCGTCAAAGTCATTTCTAGAATTGTAAATAGGCATAAATTTTGATTTATGTTTCTAGAAACGGGTGAAACAGAACAACTTTATCAAACACTTTTTAGGCTGTTTCTCCGTTTCTGAGAATAAGAAAATGCAGAAACGGCAAAAACGAAACGTTGTCAAATGGTGCCATGTTTTTCCAAAATTGTTTCTTAGCATTGTCATCCAATCCTATTTGGTGTGTAAACACAATTATATTGATTACCACTTTTTCTAACATAAGCTTAATGGATATTTATTCTATCGCCAATTTTTTTAACATCTACAGCATGATTTTTAAAATCTCTGTCACTACTACTATCCCTGCCCCACTTCTATTATTTATATCCCCAGTTTTCAAAGTTTATAGAGCTGATGCAGTACCGACCAGGATTTACACAAGGAGAACCAAGACCAAGGTCAACCCAAGTGGCTAACTGGGTCGACCCAGATCTGGTCCAAGTCAGCCCACGATTTGGGCTACTGATGGGGTTACTAATTAGTTATTTAGTTTCTATTTTGAAGTCCTAAATTAGTTTATAATTTCAAGTCATTGTTAATTTCTAATTTCTGTCAAGACTAGTTTCTATTTTCATTAGATTCCAATTTCCAATTTTTAGTAACTTCTTGTAATCAGTTTTTAGTAACTCTAAGTTGCTATTATTTGTAAACCCTCCCCATCATTATAAATAAAGAAGAGCTCTCTTTTATGAGCCACGATTTTGACAAAAACTATTTTTTTGTTGTTGCTGCTGCTGCTTTCTGTGCAAGAGAACTTCTGTGTGACTGATCACAGTGATGGGTTGGTGTTCGATCCAACGCCTCCTTGCGGTGTGAAGCCCAGGAGGATCTTCATTCTTCAAGTATTCTTTTCCTTTCCAAGCTTCCTCAGGTATCCTACTGCTGCTCATCAATCCAGGTATTTATATCTTAAATTTCTGCTGCCCAGAAAACTCTGCAAAACAGAGTATCCGCCCCTGCTGGAAGGACCTGATCTGGTCTTCCGATTGGGCCAGATTTTTGTTCGATTGTTCCTCCCTATTCCAGTGAGGTTCGATCCACATATTGGCTGATTCTGCTCAGCTATTGAAGAGATATTCAAAATCTCCTTTTTTTTTTGTCTTCTAGTGGACTGAAACTGCTATTTCCTGAAGCTGATATTTCTGTTAGTGTTGCTGCTGATTCCTGACTGCAGATTGTGTATTCTGTTATTCAAATCTGTTAATGGTCTTATTTTATCCCTGGTATAATTCTAAGGGCTGCTGCTATACTATTTGTTCTCTGTGTGACTGTTCCAGAGACCGATAGTAATTCTGGACTGTGTTTCAAGTCTGATTTTCTGCTACCTATTTGAGACTGGTTTGGTTGTTCTTTAGTCTAAAAGTTGTTGCATATTTGGGTCTAGTTGGGTGTCCAATCTAGTCCTACATTATTATAGTCATCTTATTCCTTGGCTTTTTTACCCTTCCATCTAGTCTTTTGTACAAGCTATTTCGATTCTTCTTCTTCTAATTATATCTATCAATTCTAAATTTTTCCCATTAAAGTTACTATGTTCCAAGATGCTAATCTAATCCTACGCTTTTGTGCTAGTTTCTTTACCTGCACTAATCCATGATACAAGAACCTTTACCCACTTGTCACCTAGTAACTTTAGCCAGGATGGCAGCTGGCGCTATAAGAACATTAGCCAAATCTATGACCAAAATTAACCTTAAGTAAAGGTTTATTTAGTTTTAAAGTCCATTTAAACAAGGGTAATTTACAGCGCCACCCCCTGGAGAATGCCAGTATTATAGGAACACCCCCTCTCTTTCACCAAATTAGACTCAAACCCCCTACTGTCAATCTCCGTTAAATGAAAAGTTGAAATGACTGTTATGCCCTATTTATTCACTAAAACTCAGGTTTTACCTCCGATATTCAGTATGAACACAGCGACAACGGCGGAAACCCATAGCTCTTCCCTGCAACGAATCACTGGATGTCACCACTTTCATCTCCTCCCGTGCCCACAATGGTAAGATCGCCTTCATTGACACTGCCACTGGTCGCTACCTCACCTTCCCCGAAGTCTAGCGTGCGGTTGATTCCGTCGCCTCCTGTCTGTTCGAGATGGGTGTTCAAAAGGGCAACATTGTTCTCCTCCTTGGAGCCAACTCGGAAACCGAGTCAGGGAACGAGTGAGACTATTGGATGTTTGAGGTTGCATCTTGTCTTCCACTAGACTCCGTTCACATATTGGGTTTTCCTTCCCTTCTCTCTGTAGTGGTTCTCCATGGCTTCTGTGAATCGTTGGTTGCGACCTGAGGTCTATCCTCTATTCGTTGTTGTTGGGGTTGCTGTCAGAATCTACGGGTTTCAGTTAGTCCGTAACATCTGGATCAATTCTGAAGTTAGGGTAAACAAACAGAATAAAGCTGTTGGAGTGTTAGATAACCATTCAGAAGGAGAAGTGTATGTGGAACATGGTTTGAGGAAGTTCGTTCGCACCAAAACCCCTCAAATGATGCCTTCGATTAACGACTTCTTCATCAGCCCAAAATGAGTCCAATGATTCCAATTAGTGAATAATTCTTGAGGTCTTCACTATTATCGTGGTATTGCTATTGTTATTTCCATTGTGTTGTGACAATGAGTGCAGCTTGTTTTGAGGTTGAACCTTGTCAATGTAAATGGATGGTTGTAATGAGTTGGTTTGATGTCCATCTATGTTTTCTTCTGAAGTAAAACCACAAGATGTTTGACCCAAGGAAAAAAAAAAAGACGACACGGCCACGCTACTGTACTCGTCTGCCACCATCGGTGCCAGCAAGGGCGTGGTTTCGTCGCACCAGAACCTGATCGCGATGGTTCAGACGGTCCTTAGCTATTACAGGCTGGAAGACGGAGTACAGTCAATATAGAATCTGGTCTTTTTTCTTACCGTTTGGAGGAGCATCGCCCATTAGAATTTTCAATTTTAAATTTTGAATTTGCATCACTAGGTGTAAACAAGAAAAATAAACTAGAATCTCGCTGAGAATAATAGTAGTCATCCGGTACTGCAACGCTTGAGAAACAGAGAGCAGCCAGACCATCTCCTTCCTCAAATGGTGGTGGGATTTCTCAAGGAAACCTTTCCAAAGGTGGGATCACATCGTCACCGCCGTGATCTCCGGTGCTCTGAACGATCGCCGGTGGTCCAAATGATTTGGGGTCAAGGTACAATAACTATCGATTTGGGGATGGGACTTATGGGTATTTTAGGTACTTCACATTTAGTAAGGGTATTTTGGTATTTAAAATAAAATATAGCAGCTGACATCAGCATGTAAGGTATATTCCTTAACAGTGACTGACAGTAGGGAATGTAAGTCTAATTTGGTGAAAGAGAGGGGGTGTTGCTATAATACTGGCATTCTCCAGGGGATGGCGCTGCAAATTGCCCTTTAAACAATTATAGAAAAATAAGTCCATCAAGAAAGGAAACAGAGCAGTTAATTTGACCAATGCACGATATTGGCAAATTTTGCTGGTTTGGCGTACATTCTTTCGATTAAGCATATAAGTATGGTAATAAAAGGGAGTAAGTAATATTTTAATGAGTTATGGGGCAAAATTAATGATCTTTCTATCTCCTGTTGTAAAATGACAAGTGAGAGATTTTTTTTTTTTTTTTTTTTTTAATTTATGTGAATAATATAATTAAAAACAGGGGAGAGTGATGATATTATTACTCTGTAGTTTTTTTTTTTTCCCCTGGTAGATGGAAGAATATTATTTGAAAGAAAGAAAGAATGTAAGAAGCAAGAAGCCTCATGCCAAAGGGAATGAAAATACTACAGGAAACTGTATAACTAAAGATAAACAAGACCTAGTCCATAGCACATGCTTACCCCTCACCAATCAATCAACCTGCTGTTGCGGGGGCACTCTTTGCCTTTGAAGGTAGTGGAACAACATCTATCCAGTATCACTGACTTGGTGTCTCAGATGATCATTGGTCTTGTTCTAGTTTTGTTCCGAAATAATCTGTTGTTTCTCTCCATCCAAATTTGGTACACAGTAGCACAGAAAGCCAATTTTCCAATGTCTCCATTGTTATCACTTCCGCCAAAAATTAGCTACCTAAGTATTGCTGCCTATAGGGAGGGAGGAAGACCACAAGGAGATAACATCCTTCCAAATCTGAAAAGAAATGCTGCAATAAATGAATAAGTGGATACTACTCTTTAGCCCCGGCCAATAGAAACAACAATTGGAATGGACCTGGATGTTCCGTTTAAGCTGCTGATCTGTAGTGGGAAGAGCATCCAAGTATTATTACTCGTAGTGGTTTCTCTTGTTACTGGCTGTACCAAGTTTTAGATCTCAACTGTGATTCAAGAGTCAATGATATAGCTGCTAGTACCCACATGGGATTGCCAAATTTGAGCTAGTAAATGAATTTGATCTATTATTCAAATTCTTTTAAATTGTTTTATGGAAGTTTACAATTAACATGTGTTCTAATATATTTTGTGCAGCTCCCACCAGCCCCACCACCACCTCCTTTCCCTGAAGGTTATGCTCCACCCGTGGCACCTGAAGCAGAGAAAGGCCCTGAAACACAGCAAGCAGCAGAAGCACAACCTCCTACTCTTGATCCCATTATTGACCAAGGTCCATCGAAAAGGATGAAACTTTAGGTACAGATTGATTTCCACCCCCAACCCAAAATGCGGATGGGAAAGGTTTACAGAGTAGGGTCAAGAAACTAAATGATATGATATAGGTCAATGGAGCCTTCACTTGAAAACTAACGTAGAAGATGTAGAGCCCTCACTGTAATTTCTATTAAACTCTTCTGTAAGGCCTTTCCTTTTCTTTTCTATCTAAATTAAATGGCCTTTGTTGTAGTGAGATATGTAAATTTTTATGAGATGAATCTGTTGACTTAAGAATAGTGACTACATAGAAAAGAAGTACATATCTTCTGCTTTTCAATATCTTTTTTGGGCATCCATTGGGGAGAAGTTATGGCCAGCTAATTGAAAGATCCAACTAGTTATTGATTTGATCATTAGGTGTAAAATAATCCAATGTATGGTCTCATTTTCTGTTCAGCAATTTTGGGCTATTTTTCTTATTTAAAAAAGGTTGTTAAGCCACCAATTAATTGATTCAATTGTTTATCATTGGTCCTACACGTTACTATGAAGAGTGAAACTGTTCAGTTCAATATATTTTAGTCTACTCTCTTAAATTGTTTGGATGAGTTAAAGTAGAGGGGTAGAATTCGTAAATTCATCTCTACATCTCCTTCCCCTCTCTCCATTTCCCTCTCTTCCCTTCCTATCTGTCTCTGTTTACTCTATCCCTTCCCCCTCCATCGCCCCGTCGCCCATCTGCATCTTCCCACTGGGAAGAAGCCATGGCTTGAGTCTCTTTAGCTGTCCAGGTGTTCTTGAGAAATTCATCCTTGTTCAAGGAGCCAGAATCCTCCCCAAGGCCACCCTTGCTGTTCTGAAACTTAACGATGATAGCAATCTTTTATGAACTCTCCTCTCACCTATTTCTTGAGGTCATGATGGAGCCTTTCCAACCGTAGGCAAAGGTGTTCCCACTTAGAACTCTGATAGCCAGAAACTCCAATATAACAATTCCCCATGTTCTCCGTCACCAACGTGGGATGCACGAGGTCCACTATAGATTCTAGTCAACCCAGAGGGTAGTAAGGATGCAAGACATGGAACTTCAAGATCATGGGGGGCGGGCAGTGGGCTCCGGAGTGGCGGGAAAGGGGCTTTGACGGAGAGAGAGAGAGAGGGGGGGAGGGGGACTCAAAAGTAGTTTTGGTGCAATTTCATGTATTTATGAAAGTACTACTCTACCCTCAATATATCGAATAATATAAACGAAAATGGGGGCAAAAGGATGGATAGTGAAACAATTGACTTCACTCTCCACCGTGTTAAAAAAGAAAACCATAAGGACCAAGTTTTCCTGAGGCCACGGTGAATGGGAATCAATTCATCAAGCCAATCAAAACTGTATAATAAGGGGGAAGATAGGAAAGAGTGGTGTGACATCAGGATCCTTCCATTGTTCAGCCACCTGTAAAAGAAAACTTTGTCAATATATATATATATATATATATTTCACCTACCTTCCTATACATTTGAGTCATTTGATTTTAAAGTTGAATATGACAAAGTATGAAAAGTGTGTATCATACCTTCTATCACCTTTGATGTTCATAGTGTGGTTCCTTGCTTTATAACTTAGAGTGAGACTTGAAGTGTAGTCTTCATTCTAGAATATGAACAAGATAAATTGACTTTTGGTATCCACTTAAAAGTGGATCCATGATGGTTAGCCTTGTGAGGACATTGGATCTTAATATGATACGGACATCCACCAACAGTATTAGTAGATGAAGAAAATGCTTTATAAAAATCTTTTTTAACACAATGATTAGGTTTTTTTTTTTTTTTTTTTTTTTTTTTTTTTTTTTTTTTTTTTTGTGACTCTAGGTTCTTCATTATCATTAGGGAGCATTTTAAGAGAGTTTTAAACTTTCCTCTTGTTTGCTCAAGGTCTCAATTTCTAATTTCAGAGAATCGTTTTCAGAGTTGGCCATTTGAAACATATTTTTCATAAATCTATATCTTATACAAAAATTTTCAAATTCCATGATCAACTCATCAAAGGTATTTGACAATTCCTCTAGGAGGGACCATCAACTCTTCATTGTCATTATCACTAGGATTATTAACTAGGCTAAAATAACAACTAACAAAGATTAGGCATTTCATTAGGTGATTCTTCATTTTCAGAATCACTCTCATAAACATCCCAAGTGGGAACCATTGCCTTGTTCCCCCTATAGTTATCTTTAGGTTCTCTTCTTGGGGGGACATTCACTGGCCGTATGACCTTGTCCATTGCAGTTGAAACATATTAAAATATTGGACATAGAAGGTCCACTTTTGTTGGGAGGGCCATTGAAATATGCCGAAGGTCCATTTCTATTGATGGAAGTATTATTTTTTTGTATCAAGGCTCCAAAACTTCTTAGTGATGTAAGCTACTTTATCATCCAAAATTGCTTCCTCATCTTGTGAAGATGAGGCCTGAAGGGCAATGCCCTTATTCCTTTGGAGTTCAAAACCCCAAAATCATCTCATAGGTGATGAGAGATTCAATTAGCTCATCAACAGTAAGCAACTTAAGGTCTTAAGCCTCTATAATTGTGGTGACCTTGGTTAACCAACTTTTAGGTAGCAATTGATATTGCAAAATGGCACGCAACATTTGGGTGAAAATTGAGATAACCCACGAAGGCACCAACCATGTACAAGATTCTAAAATAAATTTCTTAGTTGGTTATTTTGAATATTTTAGGATGAGAGACAATGAATCTATTTCTGCTACGTATGCTAGGTTGAATTAGTTTACTGATAAATTCTAAAGATATATACATCTTACCTAGTGACCCTAGGGACTAGTCGGGTTAAAGATCCGGACACCCTGGGTATCAAAAAAAAAGTTACTTGTTAGGATTATGGCAACACAAGAGCGGGTGGATGAGTTGGGTTACAAAAATAATTGTGCTTTGACACTTAATTTCCCAATATACAATTGACACCCAAGGTGAGAAGTTGTTCAAGAAGAGGTTGGCAAATGAATAAGCAAAGAGAAAGAAAAAGAGACGCTTGAAAAGGCAGAAGTACTATCAGCTTATTTCAAGATTTGGTAGATGCTGTTAGAGTGAAGCTTGAAAGATGGAAGGCTAGGCTGCTCTCTTTTGGTGGTAAAATTACTATCGTTAAAAGTTTTATTTCTGCCATGCCCATTCATATCATGTCAGTGTTGAAAGTCCCTAAAAATGGTGAAAACATCCTCGGGAATGAGTGCGGCGGTACGGTGAGCATTGGATAGTCAAAACGATCTCTGAATGCGTGCCAGATGCTCTCAGCCATCTGATGCTCACCGCACTACCGCATTCACTGCAGAGAATAACTGCTCCTAAAAATATTCTTCATTCCTACAAGCTGCCTCTCACAAGATTTATAGTGGTTTGAAAACCCACCCACATCCACTACCAAGAACACAGTTGGCTTTCACTATTTCAAGGATTTTTGTGATCAAATTTTGGATTATGGCACACTCAGATCTTGTGGTTTTCATAAGCTCTCCAATAACAACCTAAATAGGAGTGGTTCTGATACGGCCAAATTGATTGCCCACTAGGGTAAGGACACGCATCGCCCACCTGGACACGTGTCACCCACCTGATAGAGGCTGCAAGGACTCTACCACGTCAACCGCGTGAAGAGAATATTCCCCACGAAGGGGATAGGATGTATCCGAGTAGGACTCTAAAAGGAAAGGAGGTGGACCCGAGGAGGACTCCTCCAAGGAAAGGGGAAACGCTAAACCCTAAGAGCTATATAAGAGGGCCCGAGAGGAAGGAAGAAGGTAGGCATCAAAACCCACACCATTACTCCTGTAAAAAAACTGTGCGGCCGATCTCTAACTTGAGCGTCGGAGGACTAACCCCGGACAAAGCTCCGAGCCTCTGTCGTCTGTGCTTGTGCAGGATCAGCTCATACGGATTTTCGACAGCAACAGATTGGCGCCGTCTATGGGAACGACAGTAATGGTGGGGAGAACCTACAATCGTAAAAAGACGAGAGCAACATCGAACATGAACATGGGGGAGGAGGAACCTTCAGGAGGGCTCCCTCCCTCGATGGAGATTGGACGAGAAGGGGGAAAGATGATCGGGAAGGTTCCGTGAGGTATCAGCGTTTGGCCGGATATTCGGTGCGCGGAGATAGTAATCCTCCGCCCCCTCCTGGAGCGCAGGAATATGTGACAAGGGAGCAATTCGAAGCCCTTTAGGACAAATATGACTGAATGGCCAAGGCAATGAAGGAGGTCTCCAAAGTTGTCTCTCAGAAGATCGGCGGAGCACCGCGAGGCCCCTATATCCAGCCCGAGAGAGCTCGAGACAAGGACCGGAGCAATACAGTATCGATAAGGTCCGGTCATAATTTTTGAAACCGAGCAATGAGGGAAAGTCCCGCACCCAGGGAAAGGACGTGGCGTGCCACCGGAGACTGACATGGGGAACCACGCCAAGGAGACGAACAGAGACACGAGGACTCGAGGTTAAAGCAGATGATCTTGGACCTGAAAGATGAGACCAAGAAGGTGACAGAAAATCAGACGAGGGCTCACGAGCCAGACCTCACTAATGGCACGGCTCTAGCTGATGAGGTCATGAGGGACCCGCTCCCGATCGGCTTTCGCCTGCCAAAGTATGACATTTACGACGGGTCTGGGGACTCCGTCGATCATCTGGAAGGCTTCAAGGTCGCTATGCAGTTCCATCGAGTCTCGAAAAACATTATGTGTCGCGCCCTGCCATTGACGTTTAGAGGAGCGGCAAGGCTACGGTACAACCATCTGCCGACGAAGTCCATCCACAGCTTCAGTGATCTAAGTTACTTCTTCGTGAAGGGATTCTCCAGTAGCCAACCCCTTCAAAAGATTACGTTGAACTTGACCAACGTCAAGCAACATGAAGGAGAATCACTGCAGAACTACATAAAGCGCTTCCAACAAGAGAAGATCACGATCAGAGGTCTAGACCCGAAAGAAGAGTTCACAGCCCTGCTGGGAGGCGTCAAGGATAAGGAGATGAAGAGGTCTTTGGCGAAGCATACACCGAAGAAACTTAGATCTCTATTCAGTGACGAAGTCTGAGCGGGGTTGGGCACCTAGTCCACTAAGGAAGTTCGAGAAATACGCACCCCTGAACCGGAGACGAACGGATGTACTGATGCAGATAAAGGACTCCTCGGATTCCAGAGCCATGAAGTGGCTAGGGAAGATGGGACGGCACCCCGAGAGACGCAATATGGACAGATATTGCCACTTCCACAGGGACCACGGCCACGACACCGAAGATTGTTGGCACCTCAGGGGGGAAATAGAAGGAATGATCTGAAGAGGATATCTAGGCCGATTCATAGACCACGAAAAGGAGGATGCCCAAGACGGTAATGACCGTAGGGACAACCGTCGGAGAGATGGCAGAGGCCGCTATGAAAGAAGGGGGCCTGCCAGCAAAGGCAATCAAGAACGGCGAAGGGACCGGACACCCGAGGAAGCTGACCATTGCCTCCAGGATGAGAATAAGAGCCCAACTAGAGTTATAGCGACCATCTATGGAGGCCAAGCCACTGGAGAAAGTTCAGTCTCGGCCAGGAAAGCAAAAACCTATGTGAGAAGCGTACATATGGCTGAATGGTCGAACAAGAAGGCGAAGGCGAGGACGGGGACGGTTATTTCCTTCTCAGACCATGATCTGGAAGGGGTGCACACTCCGCACAACGATGCCCTGGTAGTCACCATGACCATAGCGGATTGCAGAGTGAAGAGGATCTTAGTGGATAACGACAGTTCAGCTGATATCTTGTTTCTTGAGGCTTTCCAGAAGATGGGCCTGGACGAGGAAAAGTTGAAGAAAGTCGAACACCCGTTGCAGGGATTTTTCGGCGTCCCAGTAAAAGTGGAAGGATCGATTGAGTTTTCAGTAAGAGCCGGCACCGAAGATCGCCAAGTAACAGTCATGATCAACTTCCTGGTAGTAGGCATTACCTCGGCATACAATGCCATCCTAGGGAGGGTTGGTTTGAACCTACTAAAGGCTGTTGTCTCCACACCCCATCTCAAGATGAAATTCCCAACCAAGAACGGTGTCGGGGAATGTCGAGGCGATCAGGAGGCATCCCAGAGGTGCTACGCCACTACCTTGTGGGGAAGAGAAAAGGCAGGCGAGGCGCTCCTGATAGAAGATCTGCTCGATGACGCCAATTATCAACGGGGGGAACGGGCTGAGGATCCGATACAAGTTGAGGCAAAAGAGGGGGATAACGCTCGGCAATTCCAGATCGAGGCTACAATGCCAAGGCAACAACGAGAAAAACTCGTCTCATTCCTCCAAAACAACTCTGACGTCTTCGCCTAGTCGGCTTCAGACATTCTTGGAATAGATCGAGAGATAATAGAGCATCATTTGAATGTTAACCCGGCGAAGAAGCTGGTGCAACAGAAGAAGAGGACTTTCTGTTGTTTTATGGTTGTCCTTGTTGGCAACCCGGCCCATGGTGGTGATGACGTGGTCAGTTTGGGTGACGTGGATGAAAATGATGACATGGCAGTGTTCAGTGTCACCGATGAGATAATAGAGTAGCTTGGTATGCATGGGGTGGTTTAATACATCCTTAATAGGTGGTGCGGGTTTCTGGGTCAAAACTGGCAAAATTGGCCTATTTATGCTCGGGGGCATTTTTGGTAATAGAAATGACATTTTTGGAAGATCAGTTCTTCATGAAAAAGATAGATTGTAATTTACCTAGTCCAGTGCATTTGATTTCATCACATTCCGATACCGTATGAAGAAGTTACGGCATTTATGGCAGTCGAGGGAAGTTTCGGCATTGAAGATTAATTTTTTAAATGAAGTGTTCTACATGTAACAATACGACAAAAATCCAATCTTTCCAACGGTTCTGATTTCATCGCATTCCGATTTCGTATGAGAAATATGCATCATTGGAAATGTCTAGGGGCATTTTGGTCTTTTTATATGGTTGAGTCAGATGATTGAGTATTCTGAAAAGTCGTAGAGCGTCCAGTTACAATTCCAATGCACTTTGTTTCATCTCGATCGGATATCATATGAAAAAGTTATAAGTGTTTCCGTGAAGTCAGTTCGAAAATCCGAACTAGAAAATCAACAGATGCTCTCGGTGTTGGGTGGATTTTCTGGATTTTAATTTTGAAATTTCAGGGGCTTTTATGTAATTTCAAGGTTTTAAAGGTCTGATTTGATAAGGGTTTTTGGCATTAAAGTTTATAGAAGTAGGGGCTTATGTGTATATAAGAGAATCAGAGGGATCCTTAATACACGGTTCAGATTGAGCCATGTCGGTCAGATTCAGATCTGACGGTTCGTGCAAGAGCTTGCGTTGAAGATGCTTATCCGAGGCTTTTCATTGGTGGAGTGTATTAGATATGATGGTGTGGCGCCTCACCATATTGAATCTTGATTGTGTGTAGCGCTTGTGCATAGAATCTATAAAGAGATTCTCCATATCTTGATCTGAGCCAATCATATCAGATCGATTCCGATCTAACGGTCAATATTGATGGAGCTTTATTAAAGTTAGCCGACAGCGTACCGTGAAACGTGCTACACCACAAATCGGTGATCGACAACGCATCTGACAATGTCAGCGCATACATCATGATGACGTCATCGAGATTCAAAACCTACGGTTTAGATCTATTGTCCGTTGGTTTAATCGGACGGCTCTGATTAAGAGAAACCTTTTGATGATATCTACGGCCAGATCTGCACCTCGGTTGCGCGCACCGCCGGTGTAGCCTACGCCACCCATACGAAGATTCCATTTCTGGCTATCTTATTGCTCAAAATTTAAATTGTCATATCTCCCTCATTTTAACTCCGATTTGGGTGATTCAAGTTGGAGATTCTTCATCTCTCCGAGCTCTACACACCTGAGGGAAGAAATCAGGCAGAGGGGTTGCTGAGGTGGTCAGAAAAATGAGTTGAAGCTCGTGGAAGGCTAAGAGTTTGAATGAAAGACTTCCATCCTCTTGCACTTCATCCATAGCCCCCATTAGAGGCTTAGAAAGCTGCTAGAAACCAAGGTAGCAAGCTCTATTGGTTGTTGCCAAGAGAAAAAAAAAATAGAAGAGAAGAGAAGAAGGGGGAAATAGAGAGGAAGTTTTTCCCTCTCTTTGTGTATGTGTGAATGTGAATGTGAATGCCATTGTTACTCCATGAAAGTAAAGACAAGGAGAAAAGAAAGAAGAAGAACCTAGAATTTGGTTCTTGTGAGTTGCTTCAAGAAATCCAAGTGCCAACCGGGGTTGAAGCATTGGCGGCACCGAGACAACATGGTTGTGGTCCGCATCAAGTGGAGATCGACATTATTGCATCTTTGACGGTTACTCCTTGCCAAGGTAACCTCACTTTTGCCAAATTTTCATTATTATAAATCATTATAGGCAAGATGTTTGGTAAATGCCTAAGTGATTGTTGTAGTCTATTTGGGGGAAATTTACATGTATGAGTGCTTCACTATAGGGCATTTTTATAAGCCCAACTTTATTTTATTAGTGTTCAATGGGTGCTGGGCACAGGGGCTATGTCTTCCTTGGTAGGTACAACTACCTAAACCTATTTGCCATGGGTGCGACCTCTCAGATCATTCTGAGAAAACTAGGGTGAAGACCTAGCCATTGTATGTCATTGGTGAAAACTGGGAATGTGTTCCCTTGGCTATGGGTGCAGTCATAATTAGTATTGAGTAAATACTGAGCCCGACAATGAGCATTACTCCGTGCATGTAGGCAACTGGCCGAAGCACGTATTTCTTGTGTTGTGGATGTATATGCTCGTATTTGTATTGTGGATTGGAGTGCTTGGCTGTAGAATGGGTGTATACATCTGGTAGACCTGACCGACCACTTGGTGGTGCAGTGTGGATGTGCATACGACTATGTATGTATGTGACAATGATTACTGTGTGAGATTTATGAGACAGCTCTAGGCAGCAATACAGGTTATGTGAGTAAGTTTTATGCAACAGTAAGAATGGTCAGTAGTATACATAGCAACTCTGGGCAGCATCAATAGACTATGCTATTGAAGTGCAAATAGTGATTGCCACATCAGGGGTACAATTGGAAAGTGAAAAAATATTTGGCACACTGATTCACCCCCCTCTTAGTGTCAATCGGGACCCAACACTTTTGCCCCCAAAGGCAGCAGAAAATAGATGAAGAAGTAGAGAAGATGCTGAAAGCCCAGTTCATCCGCGAGATCCAATACCCAGAGTGGATATCCAACGTGGTGATGGTCCCGAAGGCAAATGGAAAGTGGAGGATCTGCATCGACTTCACCGACCTGAACAAGGCCTGCCCGAAGGACGCATACCCGTTGCCGAAAATAGACCTCCTCATTGATGCCACGACAGGATACGAGGCACTGAGCTTCATGGATGCATACTCGGGGTACAATCAGATCAAGATGTCAGAAGTTGATGTCCCGAAAACATCCTTCATGACCGAGGAAGGATTGTACTACTATGAAGTCATGCCCTTCGGGCTAAAAAACGCGGGGGCCACCTATCAAAGGTTGGTGAATAAAATCTTCAAGGGGATGATCGGAAAAACCATGGAGGTGTACATGGATCATATGCTCGTAAAAAGCCTAAAGGCAGAACGACACATTCAAGACTTAAAAAAGGCGTTTCAGGTGCTGAGGAGGTATGGCATGAAGCTGAACCCGGCAAAGTGTGCATTCGGAGTAGCCTCGGGAAAGTTCCTTGGCTTTATTGTCTTAAAGAGGGGAATTAAATCCAACCCAGTGAAAATACAAGCCATTCAGGATATGAGGTCACCCCAAAATGTGAAGCAAGTCCAGGAACTAACAGGTCGAGTCACCGCCCTAGGGCGATTCATGTCTCAGTCGGCTGACAGGTGCCTTCCCTTCTTCAAAGCTTTGAAGGGGACCAAAAAGTTCGAATGGACGGAGGAGTGCGAAAAGTCCTTTGAACAACTAAATGAGTACTTGGCCGCACCGCCACTACTGACGAAGCCAAACACCGGGGATACCTTACAGCTGTATCAGCAGTGGCGGTAAGCGCAGTACTAACGAAGGATGAAGGAAGGCAACAACGGCCAATATACTACGTCAGCCGAACCCTGCTAGATGCCGAAACAAGATACAGAAAGACCGAGAAAGTGGCGTATGCCCTGGTAATAGCGGCAAGAAAGCTGAGGCCCTATTTTCAATCACATAGATATGCGTACTCACAGACTAGCCCCTGAAGAAGATACTGCGACGGCCGGATATGTCCGGTCGCCTGGTAAACTGGGCCATAGAGTTGGGAGAATTCGACATCCAGTACAAACCGAGAACCGTAATTAAAGCACAGGCCCTCGCAGACTTCATCGCCGAGACGACGCTCCCTGATGATCCCCAAGAGTTCATCGAGGACTGAGGAGAAAAGGCTTGGGCATTGTACGTGGATGGTGCTTCCAACAGCGCATGAAGCGATGCAGGAATCATATTGGTCTGCCCCGAAGTTTTCAAGATAGAGTACGCCCTACAGTTTGACTTCGATGCCTCCAACAATGAAGCAGAATACGAAGCGTTAATAGTCGGAATTAATCTAGCTCGGGCTTTGATGGTACAGGAGCTGGTGGTGTATAGTGATTCACAACTCGTGGTACGACAGGTGAATGGTGACTACAAAGCCAAGGAACAAAGGATGGCTGGGTACTTGAGGATAGTGCGAGAAAGAATAACAGCCTTCAAGGATTTCGAGATAAGGCAGGTGCCACGGGAAGAGAATGCTAGTGCAGACGCACTATCGCAGTTGGCCACCTCTGACTTCACTAACCTCGGACGATCGGTGTATTTTGAAGTGCTACCACAGCCAAGTACCGAAAGACCCGAAGAGGTATTACCCGTAAACGAATACGGCCACAGCTGGATGGATGCCATAACCGAATACTTGAAGGAAGGAACACTCCCTGAGAATAAGGACTAGGCAAGGAAGGTACGAATGAGGTCAGCACGCTTCCTTCTGAAGGACGGGACGCTTTACAAAATAGGATTTACCGTGCCATACCTCAAGTGCCTGAACCCCACCGATGGCGAGTACTCACTCTGAGAAGTGCATGAAGGGATATGTGGCCAACACCTGGGAGCCCGAGCCTTGGCACATAAAGTGCTAAGGCAGGGCCTATACTGGCCAACAATGAGGAAGGACACGGAATCATTAGTCAAGAAGTGCGGCAAGTGTCAGATGTTCGCCCCCGTTCCCAGGCAGCACTCTACCGAGCTCTCATCTCTATTGAGCCCAATACCATTCGTCATGTGGGGAATCGACATCCTGGGCCCATTCCCCCTGGCCACGAGACAAAGGAAGTTTGTCGTGGTGGCGGTAGACTACTTCACGAAATGGGCAGAAGCCGAAGCACTGGCGACGATAACCGAAAAGAACGTAAGGGACTTCTTCCAAAGGGCGATAGTCTATCGATTTAGAATCCCTTGGGTTGTGGTAACGGATAATGGAACTCAGTTCGCCAACCTGACCTTCGGCTTGTTCTGTGATGCCCTCGGCATTGACCACAGGAAAACCTCTGTCGGTTATCCACCGACCAACGGGCTGACAGAGGTGACCAACCGTACCCTGCTTCAAGGAATAAAGAAGAGACTGGATGATGCCAAAGGGCTATGGGTAGACGAGTTGCACCACATCCTCTGGGCCTACCGCACAATTGAGAGATCGGCCACCGGAGAAACACCCTTCATTTTAACTTACGGCACTGAAGCTGTACTTCTAGTGGAGATAGGGGTCGTAACCCACCGGATTCAGTACTACAATGAAGAGTAAAACGATGGAGGACTCCGAGCGAATTTAGACCTCTTGGCCGAAGTCAGGGACAGCTCGCAAGAAAGGATGGCCACTTACTAACAGAGGGTTGCGAGGCACTACAACACCAAAGTTTGAAAGAACGAGTTCAGAATGGATGACCTCATCCTCAAAAGGGTTGAAGTATCAGACCCGAGACATCAAGGAAAGCTAGCTCCAAATTAGGAAGGTCCCTATAGAATCTCAAGGGTAATACGACTAGGGTCCTATCACCTGGAGACTACGGGGGGAGAAAGGGTACCCCGATCGTGGAACTTTGAGAAATTAAGAAAATTCTATCAGTAGTGAAGTAGCAAGCACACTTGTTTTTACAATTTTTCCTCCTATGCACTTTCAAGTTGTAATTCCTCATCCTAAACTCCGGAGGATCTTATTCATGAAAAATACGAAAGCTGATTTACGGCAATTGAGAGGAACTCTCCTGTTTGGTGACCTTAACTCTGCCGAACGGATACAGCCGAAGGTCCTCACCTAGGTCGGGGGCTCAGGCAAGACCGAGCCGAACTGATCGAAGGTCCTTACCTCGGTTGGGAGTTTCGACCAAGGCCGAACGGACCAGACCGAAGGTCCTTACCTCGGTTGGGAGTTCAGGCCAATGCCGAACGGACCTGACCGAAGGTCCTTACCTTGGTTGCGAGTTCAGGCCAAGGCCGAACCGAACTAACTGAAGGTCCTTATCTCAGTTGGGGTCTCAGGAAAAGGCCGAGCGGACCTGACCGAAGGTCCTCACCTCGGTTCTGGGCTTAGGCAAAGGCCGAGCGGACCTGACCGAAGGTCCCCACCTCGGTCGGGGGCTCAGGCAAGGCTGAGCCGAACTGACCGAAGGTCTTCACGTTGGCTGACCGAAGGTCTTCACGTCGGCTGACCAAAGGTCTTGGTCGCAAGCAGAACTAAAGCCGAAGCCGAAGGAATAAGGCCGAAGGGACGCAAAAAAACAAAAACAAAAAAAAAAAAAGGGAAAAGAGAAAAGATGACGAAAATTTTGATTACTCCCACAGGAAGAGTCTCCTGGCGGGAGTAAGGGGGCTCCTGATATGGCCAAATTGATTGTCCACTAGGGTAAGGACACACGTCGCCCACCTGGACACGTGTCACCCACCTGATAGAGGCTGCAAGGACTCTACCACGTCAACCGCGTGAAGAGAATATTCCCCACGAAGGACTCTAAAAGGAAAGGAGGTGGACCCGAGGAGGACTCCTCCAAAGAAAGGGGAAACGCTAAACCCTAAGAGCTATATAAGAGGGTCCGAGAGGAAGGAAGAAGGTAGGCATCAAAACCCACACCATTACTCCTGTAAAAAAACTGTGCGGCCAATCTCTAACTTGAGCGTCGGAGGACTAACCCCGGACAAAGCTCCGGGCCTCTGTCGTCTGTGCTTGTGCAGGATCAGCTCATACGGATTTTTGACAGCAACAGGTTCTAACAAGATCACCACAACAACTCGAATGATAGTAGTGGTTTTATAATCATCACCATAAAAACCCGAATAACTCTCAATAAGAGGAGAAGAAGCAAAGATAAAAATCCAAGATAATCAAAATAAAGCTCAAGCAAAAACCTCGATAAGGTTAAGAAAACAAATAAATGGCACAATGGTGATTCTCACAAAATGGGCGCTTAGGAGACTTACAAACAATCAATGTCTAGCAAAAAAGTCACTTGCAAATGAAGACAAAAAAGACGAAACACGAGATAAAAATAGACAATAATATCAAAACAAAGGACACTATCCTTGTAAAGCTACGGAAAGGAATATAGGATTGCCCCAGGGCAACCACTTGCACTTGCATTTTCACTACCCTCACGAACCACTTTCTTGTTGCACAGCTTCTACGCTAGTGCCCAAGCCAATGGGAGGTCATGTAGAGGAATCTGTGGGGGTGGGGGTGGGGGTGGGGGTGGGGGTGGGGGTGCAATCCTTTCGCACCCGCCTCTATCTTGTGTATATCCATGCAAGCGGGCAGGATTCTTTTCTCCTAAAAAAAGACAAAGAAAAAAAATAATACGGGTGGGGATAGGACGTGTCATTGAAAAAAGGCAAAAAAAAGTACTCACGCATGTGGAAAGATGAAAAGAATTGATGCTCTCAAAAGCATGTTGAGAAAGGGATAAGCTTGAACTACTTTTGCCCTTTTTCTTCATCACCTTATCTGAGGCCACATTCTTCTGCTACTAGAGAGTTTCACTTCTTTGTTATTTTAGCGGATTTTGGAGCAGCAGATCCTAATTTGGATTTAGATACCTTTTTTTTTTCCTTCCTCTCTGTGTCACTCCTTGCACCTATGGGTACTTCCTCATCAATATATATATATATATATATATATATCAAAACATGCCGGATGGTTACTAGGCAAGGCCATTGTGTGACCATGGAAAGATGTTAGATTCCCAAACACAGAAATCTGCATTCACCATTAACAACTTTCACACTATTCATTCCCAACCTGCCACCTCCTCGCTATCCAAACAGAGCCTACAGGAAATGGTCTAAGAATCACTCTGTAACCCAATAAAATTAATGCCAACATACATGTTGTACCAGACTTTCGCATCATCACAATCAAGCATTATGGCTGCTTAAATGCTTACATATTCATTGATCTTCTGTTTGGCAGTTCCTTTTATATGGTGGGATGAAATAACCACCCCACCCCCCATTCAACACCCTATTTTCACCTCTGTTGATACTTATGTGTGCGCTTCGATTGACCCTCACAAAGATGCAGGAACCATGCTCCCATGGCAGAAAAGATCTGTATCCAAGAACAGAGCGACTGCTGCCAGACACAGGGTGGGGCTTTCCCTTGAATGAGATACCAAGTATATAACAACATACCAATATCTAGCTAATTAGGGTACAACACTGCACGTCGTGGCACTATTGACCACAAATAGGACATCACTCTTGAAGGGTCTTAGACTACATGAATCTCATAAACTTGTTAGGACAGCAATTGACTAACAAACTAGCCACCCAGGCTTTTTTCATTTTCCTCCACTTAAGCAAAGTAGCAAACACCTATATTGCATTTGGTATGTAATCTTCGAATAAATTTTGGATCGAGAAAAAAGAGCATTATAAAGTGAGAAAATGGATAGAATCCAATTTCATAATGCGTTATTTATAGACTCCGAAGATATTCAAAGAATGCATATCGAATATAACCCCAATTTGTATTCATTTTTACGGAACGTGATCCTCTCAACTGCATCAATCCATCCAATGCACATCAGATGGCTGAGAGACATTTGGGATGTGTGCCCCAGTGGCCTAGACTCACCAAGCCGTTCGGTGATACTCCTCAACAGTTCCTCCACTCGATTTTTTAAACCTAATTTTCCAAAATGGCAAGCTCTGTTTGGTATACATTTATTCTCTAGGAGTATTAAAAAAACTCATCTAACACTAGGGTTGTCTTCTGCATGGAGAACATTTCTGGAAAGGGGAGCAATTTAATTACAATCAACCCCAAACGTACAAACAGAGCCAATTAATGCATATTTGGATTAGTCTGTAGATGAATCCACAAATATCAATTCAAGTTAGAATTGTATAAGAAAATAAAAAATTTAAGCCCTAATGAATAATTAACCTTATCTCAGCCCTAGTTCTAGTCCTAAAGAGATTCAGCCAAAAAAAAAAGGCATATCCAAAGTAAACTTCCACTAATAATCAGGGAGAGAGATCTGGAAGGAAATTGCATGTTTTCAAATTGAATTGACTCGACATTGTAAGTTAGCCAATAACTTAACTATTGGTTGCATTATAATTAAAAAATAATAATAATAGCTACAGGACTAAAGAACAGGGCTCTAATAATCTTAAATAAAAAAAGGATGAAATTAAAAAATAAAATAAAAAAAAATCATTTTCAAATAACCCTAACATAAAGGATGGGAACAAAACCCAAACAGAACAGAACAGAACAGAACAAGGGCCAAGGGGATTGAAGACTATTATGGTACACAGCAGCAGCAAATGGATGATTCAGCCAGCAAACTTGCCAATATGCACCATCAACCCAGAAGGCACTGCCTATGAGCTAACCCTGCGGTCTAGCAGTGACGATAGATATGTTTGACTCTTTAATTGAATCCTTTCCAGCACTTCTTTTTGGCATTTGTGAATTGAGCGAGAGATTTTTTGTGAGGGCAACGAGAGATGTCTTGGGATCAGAATTTCTCTTGGCCTTTGTTGACGCAAGTTCAACTTTCTTGACTCCTGCTTCCAAATGCTTCGGCTGAAAAAGACATAAATTGATGTCAGGTAAATTTAGATAATCAGCTAGGCAGCAGCCACAAGAAAAATCCCACTAGTGTCATCGCAATATAGGAAGAACTGATACTCAGGGGTTCAGTGATCCAGGTGTAATTGTTATTATTTCCTACCATGAATGAGATGATCTAATGACAGTAACCACTCAAAATCTTCATGTACTTTGCTCCACAGAAATCATATCAAAATTAGATGAAAATTCAAATGTTTAGAGTATAAGTGCCAAGGGAATATGCAAATGCTCACAAACTAATCTAGAAAACTAGCGCACTAGGACCATATTCTCTTATAACAAATCAAAAGCTGCATGATATCCAAGACCAAGAATACCAAGGGGTGAAGTAGTTATGACTGTGATCTCCCATTCAATTGCTATTAATTTTAAGTAAGAATGAGGATTATTAAGAATTGAGCAACACCTCCTTTTATTAACATATTTGATGGGACATCCAATTAGCAAATCCGCAAGTTCAATTTCATATCCAACGGATATTTCATCAGATCATCCAAATTCAATCTGATAACATATGGTTAATTTAATTAATTAACTAAGGGCAAGAGATCGAAACCTGGTCGCATGGCCACTGCAGCAGCACAGGGGCCAATGAGAGTGTGTGTTGGAGAATTAACATAGATGGGGTTCTTGATTTCATGGGGGGCAGGGGGTAATTTTGCAGGCTCCTGTGTCTGAGCACAGGAACCATGTGACCAAGTAGCATTGTTTTTTTTCATTAATTAACTGTGACCATAACTTAGAATCAGAGCAAATACATCAATATCTGAAGCTATATTCAATTACCCTCTGCATACAAAAAGGGATCAAATCCATACCCAATACACAATACCCAATAATCTGGATAAAATTCAGAATGCAAGATAACAAATCCGCATGAAATTAGATTTTTGACTATCCATTTACATCTCCACATGGAATTCAAACTTCATTTGAGTTCCTGAAACCTGTGAAGTAAATTGAATTGCAAAACTTGATCTAAAGGACTTAATTTTTCTTGGACATAATTGAGGTAAAGGAATCCAAAACTGAACCTAGAAATTAACTGAATAAATTGTCATCTTCAATTGTATCACATTGGCATCAAAGCAACACTCTATATGGAATAGTCTTCCTTAATCACCCAGTCATAGAAGAATGATAAAGAAAAGTTATCAAATTTTACCGTTAGACCATCGTTCCTGTACACCTCCATCTCCGGAGATGATGAGGGCTTATTGCCCTTCCTGGTATGCAGTGTCCTCTCCCGCTCTTCATAGAAGTTAAAATCATCCAACATTGAGGTTTTAATTGGAAAATTCTTGAAAATGGTTAGCATTTCTAAGCCTTGTTTCAATCCTATCTGCAAAACAACAAATAAAAAACAAAAGACAACAATGTTGGTGAGGACCATACAAAGAACAAGTAAAAAAAATGCATGGGTTATAATACGAACAGTAGCCAAGTTTTCAATAAAACTTAACAATGAAGTGTAAATAAAACAATAATTATAGATAACAACTGTTAACTCGAACATTGCACATGTACAGAAAAGGATTCCTCCAACCCAGTCATATGCCTTTTATCATTCCATGTTTTCCAGCTTAGAGCAATGAATTACTGTGCTACATGAAGAATGAAGAAGGTACCTCCTGTGTATCTCTACTATATGTCACAGGTTTGTTATCATTGTTCTCAAGTATGATGTGCCGCAACTGACTATTGGGGACATCCTTTATTATGTGCCACTTTACAGGAAAGAATCCATTCCACTTGTCCAGTTGCCAAAAGTCCATGTCTTTCTTGAAATCTACCTTCCCAATCATTTCAGCAACGCCTACAAACTGCCCACTTCCATTTACCTGTAAGTAACAGATAAGACAGTAAAACTGGGTGCCTGATGATAATTATAACATTATAGAACAAATATTGAAATTACATATAAGCAATGATCTACATATTTTCCCATAGGTGAACTACAGCAATTTTGACGGTCCCATAGTGGAGTTCCACGTGCATTATCCATAGAAATATGATCTATAAATATCTACATGCTAGCTAATGAAGCTTTGCTATAGGTGATGTCCTAGCATCATGACAAAGGTATCCTAATGGGATGAAAATAGAATCGACTGATCCCCACCCGCCCACCCTGCCAAATTTAAATTAAAAACAATAATAATAATAATAATAATAATAATAATAATAATAATAATAATAATAAATCTATTTTATTCTTGGCAGTTGACACAAAAGCCAATTGCTTACCGAATGGTCTATAGAAAAAGAAGTCATACAATTTCAACAGACGTTTCAAAAAAGTCTATCACACCCATTTAATCCTTCTGTTGCTCCATCACTTTAGTTAGAAACCTACCAGAAACAGCTGGGCTTGAGATAAAACCAAGACTTTCATCGATCCACCAGACAAAGGCCAGAACACCCCCCCACACACACACACCCAAAAAAAAATTATTACATATGCCTAGATGAAATGGTCAAATTTGAATTTCTCCAGCTCTCATAAGTAGGCTGGGATGCCACAAAGTCGAGCCTCAACAGCGGTTACAAAATATTTGTTAGAGATTCATCATCCGAGACTGCACCTCTCATGAAAATATCAGAGGATCCATATACTTCTCACCACTAAACAGTAAGCAAGAACACAAGCCCCTGTTGCATTACAACCACCAAGAGCACAAAATAGCAATCCAGGTCACCAGGAACTGAAGGCTCCTACAGAAAAAAATTGTTGCATACCAAACGCTTTTTTTTCATGGAATAAAAGAATCATTAAAGCATATGATTTTTCTTTTAAATAAAAGAATCACCATGTATAATGCAATCTTTTTTGCACTCACCGAGAAGAAAAGGAAAACAGGACACTTTGTGCTTGTCTCGCTCGATTTTGTCTCTGCATCATGAAATGCTGCATCCAGCTTCTTATTTCCATTTGGAGTACTTGACCACACATCATACTTGATACTCTTATGAATATCATCTTCATTGTAGGACTTTATGACAAAGAATTTTGCATTCTCAAATGTCGTCTTAAAATCTTGGAGATTAAATCTATCGCTTGGAACAGTGAGACCCACATTATCCTTCTCAGCTGTTGAGTTCAAAGGACCAAATTTTTGTGCCCTAGGTCCACAGTTTAGCTCCCTAGAGGGTTCAAACTGTCTAGTCTGATAAAAATTGTCTATAAGCTTAAATCTGTCGCTGCCAGCCCAGGTCCGGCCATTTGGTCTGTAGTTCATGCCACCATTTTGCGGGAAGAAACCTTGCCCTTGGTTAGAGAATGAAGAGAACTTTCTCATAGGATCAAAACCTTTCCCAAACCCAGCTGATTGAAAATTAGAACCCAACTGGGGCAGCACCTGAAGATAAACAAATTCACATTACAAAGCCAATAAAGAAGAAACATGACTCAATTCACAGGCAGAGAATTCCCCACAAGGAAAAAAGCATGCCCACTAACAAGTTCTTTCAAAGTAAATACAAGTGGTTGATTCAATGATCCAGCTTGATTATATTTTATAATATATATATATTGAGAGAGATTTTATATTGGTACTTTGGTGATATTAGAGCTTGGTCTGGTTGGGCACCTGCGTTTTGCTCTATGGTTGAATTGCACAAATGAGGGGGAGTGGAGACGTGTGGTTGTGTTATTAGTAGGGGAAGTGTTCTCTGCCCAGGCACGTGGCTCCTACGCCTGCGCAAGACCCAATCAGCACCCCCTTTTAGTTCAATCTATGGGGGGCAGGGAGGTTCTTTTACAGGGAGGAGGAGAGAAACAGAAACAAGGGTGCCTGCTCGGGAGCCACGCTTTCGGACAGGAAACTTTCTTCCTCAGTAGTAGTAGTAGTAAATAAACACAAATGTGGTCATACCAAAACACAAAAGGTTGGCAGTACCATACGGTATCAATTCATTCATGTTTCATACACTGTAAAGAGGAAATTTTTTTTGTTGGGAGCTTTAGTGTTGTTAGAGTTTGGTCTGGGTGGGGGCACCAGCTGGGGGGGGGGGGTTATTTATTATTATTAATTTTTTGGATGGGTGGTTGCAGTTGTGAAAGAAAAAAAAAAAAGAAACAAATTGGAGGCCATACCATTCAGCATCAATTGTGGGTGAAAATTAAAAATCAACTCTAGCCTCTTATAAAAAGGAATTTGCCTCTGAGCATATAAATACCTTATTGAAGGCTTTGAGATTTTGATTTGGAAGAGCTGATTTAGAGAAGTTTGATGAGGCTGTAGAAAGACGTGACTTCGAATCCAACGGAACTGCAGAACCATTTGTCTTTATAGACTTCAAGTCTTTTGATTTCACCACGGGGATAGGAGCTGAACTAGAAGAATTAGCCTTTGGACCTGTGACTCCAGGTGCAGATCCATTCAGGGCATCCCCAACGAATATTGAATCCCATGAGTAAGGTGGCATTGCTTCTGAACCATAGGCAACAGGAGGCTGGAGATATCCCGATGAAGTAAAGAATGGTTGTTGACCAACACATTGCCCATCAACACCCATCAAAGGCCCTGAAACATATGGGTTATATCCAGGCACATAATAAACAAGAGAACCATTGTCCGATTGCATACCCTGAGAATAGCATCACAAAAAAGTAAGGACAAGCTTAAGAAAATAAGCAAAATTTTGCAGTAAGAAGTCCACATAAGATGCAGCTGTACACCATTTGAGGAAAGTAGAACTATCAACATTTGCTACCTCCATAAAGATAGAAGATTATATAGCTATTAGACCTATGAAGGACACAAATTCACATGTCTTCACTTAACAGAGCATACCCATCAAACAACAGGAAAAGATACGGATATAGAAGTCTCAGGATTCACTCAAACAGTTCAACCTCAGTAACAGTGCTAATGAACTTACTTGGTATGTCACCTCTGAACCATCTGCATTAAAATAGCTACGGTCATCCCATTCAGGGTATGCCCCATTGTACCCTGCAGAATAATTAAGAAAAGTAACTCAGCTTCAACTCCATCAGTATCTAATGGAGAGAATTAAAATTTTCAAAACAACTAACCTGGGTAGTAGTAACCATAACAACTAGCGGTTGGATAGTAAACACCTTGATCTGCAACCGGCTGTTGCTCCGTCCCACCTTTGATGCTAGACGTAGCATCACCTGATGAGAATACGGAAGAAGTCGAATCAGATGGGTTTCCATCTTTTCCAGAAGCCTGAGAGGAAAGTTAGAAGGCCTTTAAAGTGAACACGAGGACCACAATAAGAACAAGGACACACCGTAAGATGGGATTAGAGTGTCTTAACACTCACAACCATCATCAACATGAAGAGGATATATGGCTTCCCCAAACCAAAAAAGTTATATATCCCGCACATAATAACCCAAAAATTTTTTAAACGCATCAGTTGTCTTTAACAAATATGGCCCAGGAAAGAATGAAGTATATTAAAAAAAAAATTTGATAATTTTCCATCTAAACACAGCCGCATCGATATTAAAAACTAAGTCATCACCAAAAAACTAAAAGAGAAGCATTATGGGGAGTAAGAATGAATGCAATAATGTCCAAGAGATCACATACCACATCTTTCTCATCCAAATCAGCCAAAGGAACATGCTTTGAATCTGCCTTCACCTTAGCTGGATAAATGTAGTTAAGGGAAGAAAACATACACTCATGTGTTACTTAAATAAACAGGAAACCTATTTTAGCCAATGATAGTACGACAGAAAAAGCAACAAACCAGCTTCGGTAAGCATTTTGTGAATTTTCAGAATAGAATACAAATTTTTGTTTAACTTTTTGAAAAGTGGAGAATGTGATAATCATCAGGTTTGTTACACTTCAACTGGTCCTTAAGCATTCATTATCACCAATCTGGACTATCAAACAGACAAATCACCTCCTAGACTGAGTTGTAAAAACAATTTTTTTTTTTGGGTGGGGTGTGTGGGGGAGAGACCAAAAAGTAGGGGAAAAAATAAACATATCATAACTTACAAAACCCTTTGATTAAATATATAGCAAAGAATTAATTCATTCGAGTAAAGTGAGAGAAGTCGTCAGACTCAGAATCACCAAGGAGTAATGGAAATTTTTCATAGTTATCAAGGCATCACCTAGTCAAGCACCTTGCAGGCCCCCTCCAACGCCCTAAATTGCCTAGCCACCATGACAGGTATGGAAATTTTGGATTTCCCAATTCAATAAGCCTCTATATATCATAAGACTGAAAAAAGGCCCTAGTTCACTCCTAACCTAAGCCCAGCTCTATCAAATTGCTTCTTCTCACAAAGACAGTACAGAATAAAGAACCTTAGAAATTAATGCACCATCTATCAGAAACATGACACTTTCTAGTAATTTAAGACAATTCCAGTCCCGGAATAGACGATTAAAATCATCATCTACTTCAAATTAAAAAAAAAACAAAAAAAACAAAAAAAACAAAACAAAAAACCAAACATAGCTTCATACAAACTTTTCAATCAACTTTAAATAGGAAGTCACACAAGGAAAATTTTTGACTTGGAGGATACTTTTCTCCACTTTCTTCTCACCAGCCATCACTGAAGAAACGATAACCACCCCTTCAGAATTTGAGGGCACGAACTGGCTTCACAATTCCCACCTCTGAAACAGAAGGAACCCAAAGAACAACCTCTAGCTTAGAAAGGAAGGAAAATCCAAAACGTAAACTAAGCTAGTTAAATAAGAGTCCAACAAAGCTTCCAAATTCAGCAACTATTTATAAATAACTTTGGAAAAATTATATTTAAAAAAAGCTCTTCTTAGTCACAAGGACTCTAAGAAGTCTAAACCCTGAACTGTCCTCTTCAACCAAAGCATAAAAAAATGAAAGAGAATTCAATATAACAAAATAAGAAAAAGAAAGAAGACCCATATAAATCTCTTCATATCATACACCATGGCGTAAGATAGCACGACCAGAACCAAAGACCACATGGGAATACGCTTGAAGCACACTGCGCACAAGACTCCGGATTTCTGGGCCTTCTGGAAAGCCCTAGTGGTGTAGGTGTACAAGGAAAAGATTCCATTCGTCATAAATAGATACGAACAAGATTCTCCCCAAGAAAGTGATCGCTAACAATAATTTAAATATTTAGAAAAAAAAAATTAAACAAACCCTAATTTCACAATCAGTAAAGGTTGGGAAATTTTCAATTAAATAAAAATATTGAAGAAATTTTCGCAAAAATATTTATTATCAGTTGTAAATATCAAGATCAGATTTTTTTTTCTTCGAAGGTAGAGAAAATTCCAACTTCATCTACAGTCAGAATTTTCATGTGTTCTTTGAATGAAAAAAAGAAAAAAACCCTTTTTTGTTTTTTTCCTTCGAAAATTGAGAAAATTTATTTCACAGAGGAAAGTTCGAATTTCAAGCTTCTGCAGCGAACCCATAAAGGAAAAAATTTCTATGCGTTTTCACAGGAGAAAAGACTTTCTTTCCCGTTCTCCTAATGAGTTTGCACTTAATCATTTAAAGGAGAAAGAAATTAAACAAATATCAGAAACAAAGCCATGAATTCTGAAAGAAATAGCGTTCTTGAGCTGCAAAGAACTCTCATCTTGAAGCAAAGATCTTCAATGCTTTCTAAGCAAGAAAAACATAGATTCTAACATCAAATACACTCAATTTGAAAAGCGAAAACCCCACCAAAAACTTCTCAAACAGACAATCTCAAAGCTTCCTACATAGATAAAGCTGGACTCCGATCTCACTGAGAAAAGAAACAAACGATAGCCAAGAATAAGCAAGAAAACCACCTTTCAAACTCCCGATACCCACTTCAGATCTAACCCTCCAGCTCCGGATCCTCTCTTCAAGCACTTCGCCGACGTAAACCAGAGGGAAACGCAGGAACCTGTCCAGGGAGGGAGGGAGTGAAGGGGAGAGGGAGAAAAGAGAGAGAGGAGGGTACTTGTGAGCTTATTGAAAGAGGGAAAAGGGAGGCGAATGTGTAACCCTTGATTCAGATCCGACGTATAATACATCGTCCTGCTTTCTTAAGCAAGTATTATGGACCGTTAGATCAAAGAGCTTAGAGGGAAGAAACAAAGCAAGGGCGGTAAAGAAAATTTGGAAACGAAGATTCAAAAAGCAAAACAAAAATGGAAAAGCAGACTTTTTTTTTAATCTTTTTGCTAAAATTACCAGAATGACCTCCATTGACTCCCTAGGGATAAGGGTGTCAACGTGATTTTGTTTATTTGGTCCAATTTTGTTTTGATTTACATTTTGATAAGGTGAAACAAAGATCGCATTGGATAGGAATAAGTTAAAATAAAAATCATTTTCATATGGTTTTAATTTTACTGTTTTTAATCGGTTTTTGTTTCATTTAGTTCACAATTAATTTATATTTGGTTTATAGTGTCGATTTTAAAAAATGATTTGTAAATTCAATTTGTAATGAATTTAATTTGATTCATTCATAGATCAAAGAGAGGGAGTAGGAAGCAGGGAGATGGGTTTGATTCTACGCTTTTGCATCGAAATTGATTTGTTAAAACCCAGACTTGATTGATTGATCACTTAACATGTCAGACTCATGCACCAACTGATTATTATTCGATCAATCCTAGTGGAAGGTACTAGCCCAACGGTCACCTAATCAAGATTGATTGAAACATATGATTGATGGTTCTGCCCGACCGAGATCGACCTAACTTGATTTTGTTTTCCCAAATTGCCTTGAGTTTACTATTAATTGTCATGATTGTGAAATAACATAAACCTAGACAACATTTTTATTCTTTCCTTATCAATTCATTTTTCTCCCTCTTATTGTTGTAGAAACCTAGCTCTTCCTCTTCGTATTCATTCCTTGTATTAACAACTTGTTTTGAACATGATGATTTTGGATTTCTTGTACCATTTTTTTGGGTAGAATTAGTGAGAGGAATAGTGGAAGATATCAAATTTAACTAATAGATTGTTGCACCCAAGAATAAAACTCAGCGAATGTTAAAAATTTTGGATTAAAGAATAATTTGAGTTTAATTTGTTTTTTCCAATTTAAAAAATGTGATCAAAATTTGATCAAATAGAAATACATGGAAAAAGTTTGGAACTTTAAGAACAAAAAATTTGGTCTATTCCTTGCATTTTTTATTACAATTTTGAAGATTCAAATTTTTATCTATTTTAGTTATAAATAGATAAAGATTGTGAATTATTTGGCTTCCACAAATTATTAAGGAATTATTCTCTATGACCCCCTCTTTTCTTTTTTCTTTTTTCTTTTTTTACAATTTTTCAGGATGAATTATTCATGGACTCCCCAAAAAATTCATGAATATTTTGAAAATATTCAAACTAGTTCGGATTTAGTCCATATATTTGTCAAACCAAATTATTCAAGAATTTGTTAAGAATGGTCAGATGTGGTTACCAAGGAATGATCAATGTTGAAGAAAATATAAATTAAAAGATAAAATGCTCTTGCAAAATTTAAATTTTCAAAAGTAAATTTTGAAAGAAGAAGCTGGCTAATTTCACCATTATAAGTTGATTTAAATTTGGCAAAAAAAAAAATTTCTTTTTCAATAACGAACTAGCAACTGGAAAAGCACAATATTCTTTTTTTCCTTTTTTTTTTTTTTTCCTTTAGTATTCATTTCATGTGCCTACAAAAATAGCCAAAACCATTAGAAATCTTTCTAACCATGCTTTAGGGCTATCCATTTGGTACCAAATCTATGTGCTTTGATTTTTATTAAAGAAAAATCTTTTTCCAATATCCTTGATAGTCCCTGGTATACTTTGTTTTAAAACTTAACAATCTCATATTGGATTGAAGTTTGACTAGTGAGCATAAGACCTTAGGGTATACATTTACACAAATTTTACCCCCACTCGAAAAACCATAAATAAAAAAAAAAAAAAAAAAAAAAAAAAAAAAAAAGGTGTACCACTGGTCATGGTTTCCATCATTGTGGGGTCTAGGGGAGGGCCTTACCCCTGCTTCGTGTAGAGGTTGTTCCTCGACACCAAAAATATCATGTGCAATTTAATTGAAAGACATGCTATTTTAATTCATAGTGAGGGCATAGAGTTGAGTCCCACTCCATTTTTATACCTATAGCCCACTAACATCTTCTTAGATTTTAGCAAACCTAAAGCAAGATTTAGATCAACTCCTCACAGGGGGACGTCCCGCGGCTGATCCAACCTTCCACTGTTAGACCCCCTATGAATGGCTATCAGCCAAGCGGAATCACCCCAGGGTGAGGTGATCCAGATTACCCCCTCAAGCATGGATTCAATGAAAATTTGATATTTGAAATCTTTTCACTCAAAGCCAAAAGAAGAAGTGCTCCAATAGGCTTATGCTTGACATACATTAGTTAAGGTCAATTTGAAAATAAAAAAAAATGATTAGGGAAAATGATATACATTTTCTCCCTAATCAAGTTGGCCCTATATATAAAAATCATGAAGCACCCCCTCACACGCACCCATTGGCTTGGCAATAAGAATTGCCAACACATATGAATGGCGCGTGGATCCCTCCCCCAAGGGATTATTTAAGCAAAATAAAGAAATCCTAAAAATATGGTAACTGATGAAGCATTTTCAAGTTGGTGGGTCCATCACAGATTTGAATTTCTGCTTTGTTCCATATCTGTGCTTCAACATTGCTTCAGATCCCATTCGAGTCTGTTTTGCTGCAATGCCTCTTCTTGATTTGGTGAGGGTTCATTAGTCTGTCTCGAGTTCTCGCTTGGGTGCAATTTGATCACAGTTGACAGTTCTGTTACATGTTTCATCTTTTCCGATGGGTTGGGAAACCTATAGTCTTTTATGGGTTTTATCGTCACTGTGATGTATTTGTTTTTCTCTCTCCTCTCTCACCTCCTAAGTACTATCTAACCAAACTTCTAGGGGTGAGATGCTACAATACCATTCCCCATTTTTCCATTCCGGTTACTCACCCCTATAAGCTTGTGGGCTCCACATGTCAGATAATCCCCATGAACCCCTCCAAACAAACGGGGCCTAAAAGACAAAAGGGGTGGAAAAGTTTAGGACTGGAGCTAACATGTTAGTGGGGATGAGATTAACAAGAAAAGCAAATGATAGTAAGTTGTGGGTAACTTTTCCACTCTATGCTTGTTTGGTTGAAGTGGGAAAGTTAAAATTACCACCCCCTTGATTGTTTGATTGGCAATGGGGCGTTAAAGTTGCTAAGACCATAATATAATTACAAGAATGACATAAAATATAGGCCCTAAAAATTTATTAAGGGAACTTCTCTCCCCCATTGTATGTAATGTGGGTTCATAATTTTAATACAAAAAATTATAGGACCAACCAACATAATTTAATTAATATAGTTTGAATAAATATCAGAAGAAAAAAAAATGAAAGAAAGATAGGAGTGAAATATCAAAGTATAATAAATTTAAAGAAGTCAAGCTAACTTGTATCAATTATGAAATATAGACCCATGCATATTAATGACATCCATTATCCATGTTGAACCAAAAGGTTATATGCTAATTATGTGTTTTGGATATAAAAACCTTGTCTGATATGTTTGGACGTTCTAACTTGTTTGTTCATGTGCTTAAGAAAATACAGAACCCAAGTCATTGATATGAAACTCAACTTGATAAAGAAGGATAACCGACGATGAAATAATGATCTACTATAGAGAAGCTATGCTCGTTTGTAATATGAGGTTCAAGAACTTGAAACAAATCAAGATGAAAGAGTCTTACATGAAGGCTCCGTTTGGTATCGTTATAAAAAAACGTTTTTGGAGTTTTTTCGTTCTATTGGAACGAAAAAACAGAATCTTCTGTTTGGTGCGTTTATGGTCCGTTTCTGTTTTTTTGGAACAAAAAGTGAAAAAAAAAAAACTGAAAAAACGAGATTGGACGGAACTCCAATGGAGTTCCGTCTTCCTAGTTTCGTTTCATTTTACAAAAAATAAATAAAAATAAAAAAATAAAAAATAAAAAATAAAAATAAAAAATCCCGATAAAAATCTGAAATCTTGAAACGCCATTTTTTCGTTTAAAAACTGCGTTTCGACACAGAAACTGAAATTTTCGTTTTTGACACGAAACGGCGTTTCTGGAACAGAAACGATACCAAATGGGCCCGAAGAATCAAGATTATTTGAGCTTTAGTTTATCAGTTTATATATAATCTTAATGTCCATATCCACAAGAGTGAAAGCCCAATAAAAGACAGAAAAAAGACCTAAATGAATAAACCCTAGAATTTAGGTGGTTTGACTTAAACATCCAATTAACCTTGTTGCTTACAGTTTTCTATAATAAGTTACATTCATCTGTGGTTCTAAAGTGATGTTCCGCTCATTAATTATTCATCAAATGCATCACTTAGACTCTAACCAACTGAGTGGAACTCTAGGCATTTTTAATGATGTTTATAAGGCTAAGTTGTGTTGTGGTTGTTGTTGTATAAGCTCTAAATAATATATTTTCTTAGAACCAAAATTAAGGCTTGAAAGTCTAAGATAATTAAATATTTTTCAAATGTTTTCATAAATCAATTTTAAACATTAAATTGAAAACTTCACACCTTTAGAAAAGGCATATTTGTCTCTAATAGCAAACATAACGGTTAATTTATTGCCGATGTAGAGGCTTTGAGTCCTAAGAATCGATTCAGATATATACATACAAGAGTTCACAAGAAAGTGCTGAAAGAAAGAAATCATTTTGAGAAAAGACTCCAAAGTTCTTGTTAAAATCACATGCTTAACTGGGTTAATTTTTGACTTGCAAGAGGTCTTTTTGTCTTTTTTGTGTGAACTTGAAGCTTATAGTTTTACTCCAACAACAATCATAACCTTATCCCAACTTGATGGGGTCGGCTACAAGGATTCGATAAGGTAAAAAGTTTAAAGTTTTACCATGTGTGCAAAAAGAAATCATTGGCTAGTGGTCTAGGTACTCAATCCAAAGGACTGTGATTGGGTTTAAGAAATCATTAACCAGTGGTTTGAGTGCTAGGGACCATTATTGGTTATAAGGCTTGATTCCTACCATTTAAAAAGGATTATGTTGATGGATGAAATCCATGGTTCGATAGATCTAGGTGGTGGACTTAAGATTGTGCTGTGCTTTACTTGTACTATCTCTCCCTTAGACTTTATTCTTTTTAAAATGCTTGTTAGATTACTCATAGCACTTAACTTGTTTATCTCGATCATTTGTGTTATTTATGCCATATCATTGTTTGTTAATAAATGTTTGTTATGTTTTGTTTAAGATTGGTACAATCCAATTCACTCCCTCGCTCTTAAGTTGCATTTGATCCTACAATCCATAAACTTGAATATATAAAAAGCATCAATTTATCCTAAAAAAAAAAAGCCCACAAATTTGAAGGCCCTCTACCCACTACTATCCATAACCTTTGAAGAAAAGATGCAAAAGATGCCCTGCATGGGACATTATATGTCATAAATACTAGTGGTGTCAATTCCAAGCTCACACCGATAGGTCTGATCGAGTTCGATACATTTATGGCCTGACCTTGACCAACCCGATTAATAAATGTGTCTAGCCTAAGCCTAGTCCATTTATAAATAGATAGTACACGGTGCAAGGGGTAAGCTCGATGGGCCTCCCGACCTGCCCAGCCCATTTACAAGCCCTACTCGGACTGACACGTTTAACCCAACCTTTTATATAGATATTTTGAATTTTTTTTGGGATAGAATAGATATATATTGACATTTTTATCAATTATTGACTATAATTTATTGTAATATCTTTTCAAAATTATTGATAATTTAACAAAATAAATTAAAGTATCTTAAATCTAAGAAAATGAAAGACCGTTTAAGGTCCGTTCAAGGCTTTATTAGTACATTACATTGTTTAAGGCCCGATTATGAGAAGCCTAGAATTTGACCGAGCCCGACACGAAACTGACCGAGGCCAACTCATTTCTTAAATAGAAAGGTCATGATCCGAGGACATAGGCCCAACCGAGACCAACCTGGCCCGACTGATTGACACCCCTATTAAGTACATTTTCATTCACTGACTTTTCACTCAAATAATCAAATGACCTTTCAACCCAGTCATCAAGCATACGGGAGACCTCCACCATGGTGTTAAGCATAGATGTCAAATCTATTTGATACGGGTGATGCATTCAAAATGGTTCATGCTTTCAACAATACTAGCCATCTACAGAGAGTAAACACCATGTCTTTGCCTCTGTCTCAGTCTAGGAGTAAATCAATTTCAATGATTAGTCCCCTCTCCAGAAAGCGATGTCACTAGAACTTGGGAAGGAGAGAAATTCTCTTATGAGTCACCATCAACCATATTAGCTCCTAACCCCATAGCAAAGTTATCAAAGCTCATTTGATCTTCCCCCAACCCCAACCCCAACGAGCTCTATTGACTATGGTGGTTACTCTGTGACCTTAGTTAGGACCCACTAACTAGTTGTATCCTCACCAAAAGGTTCTCCCAAATCTCAAAGAACTAAAATCTAAATTCTTTGTTTATTGTAGTGCTTAGCTTTAAGATATTTTTGCAACATAAATATCATATTAAAACTCAATACACAATATATGTAAGAATTATATCAATCCAATTAATATAAACAATATAAGGTCACAACTTATTGATACATAGGAGTTCCAGACACTATCTTTATAGTATATTAATTGCTTGAGTTCAGTACTCCAATCGAAGCCACTCGTGTTGATAATGACAAGGAATGTTCCTAAAGTCCCTATAGGTCTTCTTTACACTTTTTACTTGACTCCTTACATGTTCTTAATTATGATTTAATCTATAGGAAGCATTAATTACATAGGGTTGTTTGTACATATGTTGAATCCTTGAATCCATTTAATCCATGGGAATTGTTAAAGGTCTTCTTTACACTTTTCACTCGACTCCTTAGTCCTTACATGCTCTTAGTTATGATTTAATCTATGGAAATTACTAATAATATATGGTTGTTTGTACATATGTAGAATCCTTGAATCCATTTTGGGACTTCATGCCCTCTGTAACTTGGATATCAAGTATTGGCACTGGATCGTGAACTTGGTTCAAGAGAGCTCCATCCACTTTATTAATATAGAGTCTTGTGGTATTACTCCCTTAAAAAAGTTTTACACTAATGCACAAGCTAACATTAATAATGATTTTTTTTTTCCCAAAGAGTACATTGGTTTTTCATTTACTATTTTGAACTCCTTATTCCACACACCTAAGGTATACTCAATGCAATTATGAAGCGACGAGTGTCTATTATTATATAATTTTTTTTTCTGATACTCGCCTTGTATCTCATTGATGTGATAACGAGTGCTTTGAAATGGGGTAATAAAATGTGAAGAAGTGGAAATTAGCATAAGCAATGTAATATTAACCTAACCATAAACATAAGCAAGAACTAAAGACTAATACTTAAAAGGGCAAAAAGAGAAAAATAAATAAACTATCATATGCATAAATATAGTGCCATTCACATACCTTGAGGACAAACAGGCCCATTCTCTATGCTAATGGCATTAGCTAATATCCTCAAGTCTAAGGCTTCCCGCTTCAACGTGCATGGCTAGAACCATTGATTTTAAGATCAAAATAAAAAATTGCCAACCATCTACATTGACACACTTATTTATCAAAGATAGTGATAGTCGGTGGCTATACTTTAAGGTTTGGAACCCTAAAATTATATGTTGTACTTATAAAGTCTCAACCATATGCATATTGACCTAATAAATAATTAGTCTTCTATGATTGTGCAGGTGCAATTGATGTTTCACATATTCCAATAAAGGTACCTAAAGAGATTGAGGTTAGGATGAAAGCAGTGATTATCACAAAATATGTTAGCAACTTTTGATTTTAATCTTAAATTCACCATGGTTCTAGCTAGGTCAAAGGGGTTGGCCTCTGACTTGAGGATATTAGTAGTGCTATTAGCGTAGAGAATGGGCTTGTATGTCCTCCAGGTGATTTTCATCTTCGTCATTATCACCATCATCCAGTAC
>NC_056558.1:27328169-27355056 GCF_013358625.1 Macadamia integrifolia
TGGATGTGCACGATTATGCTTTTCCTAATTGTTGCCATTTGAGTACTTTGCATTGGATTGTTCATCTTTGGGTTTTCTCTTGCCATGTTTTTCTTGTCCAAGCTGTTGCTGCTGAGTTGGATTTGAGAATTTTTGTTTTATGTGAATGATTGCTTTTGTATTGCCAGTATTGGAACTTCGTTTCCACGTTTAGATAATGTGGTGTTTATGTAGTAGTGAGTGGCCTTTGAAAAGTTATGGGTAGTCAATCTTGGGGTTGCCTATCTGATTCTCCTTTATTTCAATTTTTGGTGCTGATGACTGTTCCGTGATCTCTCAATTGTATTTACAGGCCATATCTTTAAATTGCTTTGGTTCTTCCTATATTGTAAATAACTTCATTGACTCACTCTTTCATAATTTTGTTGCAGGATCAAATGATAGTCCAGTTAGTGGAATACGTATGCAAGAATCAAGATGCTTGATGAACAATGATAACTCAAATCATGTAACCTTATCTATGAATGTGTCTTCAGCACAGTACTATGGGTTGGATGTTCAGACATCACACGATCATGGACTTGCCACAGCGTCTGATGTTACTTTCCATTCTCTGCCAACAATGCACATCAACGGTGAGACAGCAGCAGTTGAGTTGGGAAGTACGCAGGATGAGCAGATGTTTCCACCTGACATAGGGCTCACTGTGTTGTCTAAATCATGTCCGGAACTGATCTGCAGTGAAGGAAAAAATCAATCATTTTCAAATAAAGAGGCTCTCTATTTTCATAAGAATGAGGGTAACGCTGGTATGCAGAGAAATTATTTCCCCCCTCACTGGTCAGTTGAGGCAGTTAATGAGGCAATAGAGGTCAGTGTATCAATTTTTTGAAGTGGTCCTTTCTATGTTAGGTAAAGCTTTTATTTAAGATGATATAAGACACTTGAACGAGTCAGAAAACAGAAGAGGTAATAGATTTTCTATTCCTCACCTTGCAGAAGGGTGTCGCTTTTAAAGCATCGTTTCGTGTGAATGCTTATAATCGTCTTGAGGTTTGGACTCTTATCTTTGCTTGTGTTATGGTTATGACGTTCCGTGCATATCTTTAGTGTATGATTCTTTTCTTTTTTCAGGCTTACTGTACCATTGAAGGTGTCCCAACAGATATCTTTATCAGTGGAGTACCTAACCAAAATAGAGCTGTAAGTCTAGTAGTAATTTTTCCTGGTGTTATTTATTGTAACTCAACTGTTCAATATCAATTGGCTTTCCCCTTGGCTATGAAGTATATATTTTATTATTAGTAATATTATTATATTACATGGGATGAACTTAATTAGATTCCTTTTTGAAATGTTGTTAGTTATAGCACTGCCATATGGGGATTGTGATTTTATTCGTTAAGCTTTAACGTGGAATTTTTTTTTCCTGCTATTCACAACAGTTAAGTTGCCATATGAATGTATTCTTATAAATGCATTGCATTATGGCTTCTCATGGGAAACATGTACAACCTATATAGTCGCTGACTTTCATGCTAATTTAGGGGGTGTTCCATCCTAGATTGTGTTTTGGGGATAGTTTATCCCTTGAGAGTCTCATTTGATTTTTCCTTATTTCTCTTTATTTATTTATTTTTATTTATTTCTTCCCACTTGTTGCCTAGTGTAAAATCTGAGATAAGGGGAGGGGAAAATATTATCTTGTACAAAACTGGTGAAATAAATTTTCAAATATGAAGAAAGAACGCTATCAGGAAGAAATAGTCATACAATAATTGTAAATATTTCTTTCTTTTTTTTCCCACATGAAAAGACGACTGTACATGTGGAGATCCAGCTAGATTCTACTTCCAGACGGATCAAGAGAGAGAAAATCTAAGAATATCTTATTGACTGTTCTGGAAAGGCTCAAATGCAGTCTAAACTAGCAGCAGTTGCTTTTCCTGGTTAAATGTAGGATCTCGACTCAATATGATAAGACGAGGGATATCCACCCCTCCCCCCCCACAAAAAAGAAAGAAAGTTATCCGTTCTGCCTGCCTAAATATATTTTTGTCCGTGGGAAGTGTTTCTCTTTGAGTAATCCAGTCTTTCAAGTGGGGCTGGCACTCTTGCTCTTTGTCCTTGAATTCATGCTCTGACAGTGGGAAACTGTACATTCCTCGAATTCAAGTGTTTAAGAGCAGATTTTAAGGAAAACTAATAATTTGATTAGTTGAATTTCTCTAAGCTTAATGTCCATAGTGGATCAAATCCAGGACTTTGTTCCGTTGATTACATCTTCTGTTTTTAGATAAATAAAGCTTGAATTTCACAGTTAATGCATACGTATAAAGATATATTTTTCATTCTTGCTTTAGAGCACATTTTGAGTTCGATGCATGCACCCATCTCTCTTATTCTTCATCTTGCTCTGCTGTTTGGGTTCTTGTCTCTCTCTTGTCCATGCAGTAAAACACAGCTTCTATCTCTATGCATGGTCAATAATGTTAAGGTTTAAGTGGATAGGTGCACGGTCCTAGGTTCGATTCCCCATCTATGCATCTCCGATTTAAGTGGAGATTGTGGCTACGAGGATTAGTCGAGTCAAGCAAATGATTTTTTTAACAATATGTAGCACAGTTGGTGAGCTGTGGTGTGCAAAAAACCTATGCTCACTAGGAGTTCTCAAGTTCGAGCCTCTTGGCTGTTACCTACTTCCCTTCCTACCTACCAAAAAAAAAAAAAAAAAAAGTAATAATGTTAAGGTTTCAAGTGTCTTTTGTGTCATAGTATTGCAGTCACAGTCCAAGAGTAGGCTCTGTTTAGGTATTAGGTAGTAATGGGCTTCAAATTTACTGTTTTTATTTGTAATGGGCTCAATTATAAAGCCAAATTCTATGTCCAAGGGGTACTTGAGATTTACATCAATGTTTTCGAAATGTGATGGTTGGTGAAATGGCTGGGGGTACTTGAGATTTACATCAATGTTTTTAGAAATGTGATGGTTGCTGAAACGGTTGGGGTGACCGTTAGGCCTCCTAACATAGATTTACTGAATTATTTAAAAAATGGGATGGCTGCTGAAATGGTTGGGGTGACCATTCGACATACCGATGTCTGGGAGGCCCCCCCAAACGTTTCAAGGATGTCCTTTAAAAATGTTATTTAAAATTAAATATGGGAAAATAATGGCCACACTGTTGGTGTCATGCACCCTCTCACTCTATATACAAACCGTGTGACATCCCCCCTCCTGCACTCCCTTTGGCTTGGTGTGGGGATTATGTTCCACACAGGAAGCATGGTGATCCCTTGCCAATTAGATGTTAGATAGAGGGGCGGTTTGGTCAATATGGTAGTAGAGGGAGTCAAAAGGATGAAGTAACCTTCATAGAGCTGGTGAATATGGGGCTGCATAACAAACAACAAACTCAGCCTTATCCTAACTTATAAAGGGGTCGCTTACATGGATCCGGGCGAAAAACAAAATATGTGAAAAGAAAGTCAAATGAAAGAATAATGAAAGTAAAAGTAAAGAAGCCTAGCACTAGTAGAACAGGAATATCTCAGTTAGATGGGGTCGGCTACATGGATTCTTGCCCTCCATGTAGCTCTATTTGTAGTTATACTTGGGACAATTCCTAGACTGTGCATGTCATTCCTTTCTACTTTCCTTATGGTTATTTTATTCTTGCTCTAGCTCTTTTATCTCCTTCAATCGGAATCAGATTACTCCTTACAGGGGCATAATTAGGCCTCCGTTGAACATGGCTATACGACCTCAAACAACTTTCACAGAGCTTGTAATTGATTGAGGCAACTCCCAAATCAGCTCTAATATGCTCATTCCTTACTATATCTTTCTTAGTTTTGTCGCACATCCATCTTAGCATCTTCATTTCTGCTACACATAGCTTCTCTATATGACACTACTTAACTACCCAACATTCTGCCCTATACATCATGGCCGATTGCACAATAGCCCTAGAAAATTCTCTTAAGCTTTAAAGGAATACGCTGGCCACATAATACTCTAGAACCACCTCTCCACTTCTCCACTAGGTTTAAGATCTCGCTCTCGCCCTCCATCTCGCTAATCCAAAAAATAGAGATCTCGCTAGATCTTGCCGAGATCTCGCTGAGATCATGTATTTTTTCCCGGTCGACTCGGTGGTTGGTCTCGGTGGCTATATGGTCATTGTAGCCCCCTGAAAGTTTGTATTACCCTATTTTAGACCTTCTAAACATAATGGAAACATCAGTTTTTTAAAATTAAACTTAAAATTGTACTTTGACTTCGTACCCTATGTAAGTAGTCTCCGACTCTTCAGACCTTAGGTTAGTATGCTCTATTTCACAATCCACATTCCACAATCAACACATGACACAGCATAATCATAAGAATTTAAAAGACATCATATATAAGAAAAGTAACTCCAAATGTAGATGATGAGGTAATATTCTCTACTCTTTATGCTTCAATGAGTGTAGGATTGGAGATCGTAAAGCAAAAGCACCAAAATCCTTGCTCTTCGGTGTTTTTTCTTCAAAAAAGTAGAGGCGAGATTTGGCGAGACTTAGCAAGATTTCTTGTACAATTTGTATCTCACATTCATCTTGTCTTGCCTTTTTGAAGAAACGAGATACTAGCGAGATCTCGACGAGGTCTTGCCGAGATCTTGAACCATGCTTCTCCATCCCACTTTAATTCTCTGTGAAACATCATCCTCTTTGTCACCTTCTCTATTTATGGTTGACCCTAGATATCTAAAATACTCACATTACGGAATCTCTCTCTTCGATTTTCACCGTACCATTATCTATCATGGAGTGACTAAAGTTACACATCGTAAATTGCGTTTTCGTTCTACTAATCTTAAAATTTCTTGTTTCCAAAGTTGATTTTCATAGCTCCAACTTAGTGTTAATCCATGTTTTTGTCTCGTCAACTAAGATGATGTCATCAGCGAAGAGCATAAACTAGGGGAGACGTCAAGAATGCTTTGGTTAACCCATCCATGATAAAGCTCAAACAAATAGGGGCTTAAGGCTGATCGTTGTATTTTGTGACCCAATCATAATTGGGTATGCCTTGGCTTGACCTCCTAGATATCAAACTAGTCACCACAACCTCATACTTGTATTTAATTTAATTATATCCACATATGTACTCGATACCCATCTCTTAACTAAGACTTCCCCGATTAAATCTCTAGGGCCTCTATCATATGCTTTTTCTAGGATAAGGACCATGTGGAGATCCTTCTTGTGGGCTCTATAACTTTCTATGAGCCTCCTTAGTAGGTAGATAGTCTCAGTTATAAAACCAAATTGGTACTCTGAGATATGAGTCTCTCTTCTCAGGCGGGCTTTAATAACCTTCTCACATAATTTCTTAATAAGACTCATCTTATGTTTATATAGTTATTGCAGCTCTGAATATCACTTTTATTTTTGCATCCTCTCTAAAAATTGCCCAAAGTAGCAGTGATGAAGACTCTATTTGTTCATTTTATTATTTTTTGTGTAATAAGAACCATAGATCATGGAAGCAGATGTCACGCCATTTTTCATCCATCTGGCTGTCCTAGGCGGAATAAACATCCATTCTGCTAACAATTCAGAGGTTTCTTTAAATAACTAGGTGTCGCATGCGTCCCATATGTCCCTTTAGACACTGATTTGTATTGAAATTTTTAGCTGTTGTGGGGCCTTCTTTTAAGTAGCGTCTTACGGACCAAGTTTGAGTTGTAGGCTAGGTAAACCTCTTTATAATGTAGCTCCTAGATATTTTCTTGACTATCCAAATTGCAAAATTGTGCTGTTGGATTTGGAGTTGACAAGTCAATCTTGCACATGGAATTACTTGCCGTATATAGAGACCTGGTCTTATGTGTGGAAAAGAAATCCAGCAGCTGAAGAAATTAGCAAAAATCCCTGAAACAGAACTGAGCAGAAGGGCAGAACCAGCTATGGTGTCTGGTTTAGAACTCAAGCAGGGAAGTCCTTAGGAATCAAGACACTAGAATTTGGATCGCCCAAATAAGATTGATCACCATTTAGGATATCAGGACAAACTAAGCTAATATGGTGTCTGTGCAGAACTTTATTCTCAGCCTAACACCCAACAGACAATAACTAGTATAAAGCAAGGATTAACATTAAAGGAGGAGGTCAGGAAGCAAGAAAGAACAAGAATATAGAAGTATTGGAGAGGACACACGTGGCAGGGAAGGATTACCAGAAATAGAAAAGTAAGAAGATCTATTGTTCAGCAATTCAGCAGCTTGTAACATGTAAATAAAACCTTCAATGAACTGTGTAATCAATGAGGGTTACATGTATATATATATATATATATATAGTAAGAACACACGTGCAGATGCACGTGTTACGAATAATTTTTTTAGTGTGTCCATATTGTCACCTTCATGGATTGCACTGGAATCATGTAGGATATACTCCAAGCTTTGGGAGACAGAAGAGATTTTTTGGAGGTTAAGAGTTCGGACTTGTAATCTGCCTATCGAGGTATGGAGGAGTAGGCTGTCAAAGATATTGTTATAAGAACTCATGTTTACATTTGCTTTCAGAGTTTATAACCTACAAACAAATTGGAATACTATTCATTATGGATTCAGAATACAACAGCTTCTCTATATGACACTGCTTAATCACCCAACATCCCGCCCCATATATCATAGCTGGTTGCATAGTAGTCCTAATTGAAGCTGATTTAGGAGTAGCCCAGATCAATAACAAGCTCCATGAAAGTCATCTGCGGCGGTTTGGCCATGTTCAAAGAATGCCTGAGGATGCCCTAGTAAGAAGGAGCGATCAGATTCAAATTGAAGGAGCTAAAAGACCTAGGGGCTGGCCTAAAATGACCATAGGTCTTGTCTCAAGTATGCGACCCCATTTAGCTGATTTGGGGCTGGCCTCAAATTGATTTAGGTCTATTGGAGGGTAAGGATCCACGTAGCCGACCCCATTTAACTGAAATTTGTTTGACATTTTAGGTTGGGCCTCTTTCCTCTTACTCTCATCCTTGCACCCCTCTTCCTTTTTTTCTTTTAACTGATCCATGTAACTGACATCATTAAGTTGGGATAAGGTTGAGTTTGTTATTGTTGTAGTACGTTCCAAATACATTGATAATCAAATCATATATTTTCATAAAAATCTAAAAACTAATGTAAAAAAAGGAAAGATCATGTTCAGATTATGAACAAAGCATCACATAATGCAATTCCAAATGCAAGCATGCAAAGTATACACTTGATAGGCTTACTAAATCTCCCCTAGAAAGCATACTTCTTGTTTTGTTTTTGTACCTTCCACATTTAAACCCAATTGGTGAAATAGTCTCGATGGTTATTATTGAAGCAGAGTCGATTAATATCCAATTAATATTTTTTATTATGGTCACACCAAAGCCAAACCAAACCCATCAAAACCCTAACAGTATTAGGTTATTCTCTTTTGTTCATATTTCGAGGCATGCACCTCTCCTAGAAAGTATACTTCTTGTTTGGTTTTGTACCTTCACATACAAACCCAATTGGTCAAATAGTCTTGATGGCTATTATTGAAGTAGTAGTTGAGTCGGTTAATATCCAATTAATATTTTTGATCCAATCAACAATACTCTTTAATGGGTCTACCCCGGGTATGGTAGAGTCCAATAACAGTCACAAAAGGGCTCTCTTTTGGTAAAGATTTATTGAATTGTGGTTTTGTGATGTGGTGGTGCTGACAGGGTTTGTCCTGTTCTTTTATGTATGAGCTGCCTTTGAACTTCTTACTATTTGACCTTTTATGTACTTAATTGTTGTATTGGAGTGGAGTGAATCACAATTGGATGATGTAGGTAATGTGATGACTTTCATTGCTTGTACTTGATGTTTGTTTGGCGAATAACGATTGAATCATGCTTCTATTATGTTTTTTTTTTTTTGGGTGAAAATGCTTCTATTATGTTGGTAGTTTGGTAACAGGTCTTTCCATGTTCCGGGTCTGACTTCATATAGTCCTTTCTATTTAAGATGGTATGTTGATGCATATTGAAAGCAGGATCTGCTGGAGGTGTTCTTGCTTAAATCTCGAGAAATTTTCGTAGGAATGGATAATAATACTGTCAAACTGTTCTATAATGATACTAACAGAATATAGATTACCAGATTTAAAGATTTAACTAATGAATCAGTGAGCAATTTGTCATTTGTCAAATTGAGATAACCAGTAACAGAGAATATGGGGGAAACAGTAAATAAGAGAGAAGATTGTGGGGGTTGAGAAAATGGGGAAACAGAATTGTGGGGAAGGGAGAGGAGAGAAAGAAGAGATCACCCAAAAAAAAAAAAAAAATTTCCATTATCAAATCGTGGGGGACTGTGAGCCATCCATTACCTTATTTAAAACTCTTAGAAAGCAAAGACTGACTGAACGATGAAGTCTCCCCCTTGGATGGCTAAGATGGAGTTTTGATGAGGGAAAAAACAAATCCAAATAAACAAAACTTCACCGGCTGGCGAAGATAATCAACGAAATCTACAACACTTGATTCGATTACGTGTGAAATTGGAATTTAGATCTTAGATAGACGAAAATACCCAGAAACCATGATCAAAACCCTAGTTTTAAGTCATTTTTCTCTTATTAATCACAGAGAAGAACCTTCTGCAGCAACCAAGACTTAGGTACAGAAGGGTGAAGTCTATGCTAATAGAAATAAGAGGACAAGTTCAGCACTGACTACCATTACTGTACATGTTGCATCAGCTCCATCAATGGTGGCCTGTTTTATTGGATGTGCTACAAAGCAATTTAGGACCACAGGTATTATACACATACAGTAATCCTAAGTGCCATACGCGGTTAATATACATGGACAGCTGGAACTGGAACAACGTTACCTGAATGTGTATGGCTAAAATCACTTCAAATTTTTTAAATTATGTGTCGTCTTATTTCAGGTTCTGGTGCTACATGGTTTTTTTTTTTCCAGTAATACTGCTGCTACATGTTAAGACCAATTTCGAACTGCTATCCTGCATTCAAATAGCTCTAAAGATTTCTAAAGAATGTGTATAGGTAGAAATTTGAGAAGACTCTGCTTTGGCAAGTTCTAAGAAGAGAGTGCAGTAGTTTGCAGATAAATTCTAGGGGGAGAACGAAGAGAGTATAGAGAGGAGGGGAGATCGTGCGTGGGAGAGAAACCTTGAAGATGCCATTAGTTTGCATATAAATTCTAGGGGAGAAAGAAGACAGTATAGAGCGGAGGGGAGATCGTGCGTGGGAGAGTTTGGGAGAGAGTAGGAAATCAACTCTCTTTGACTCTATTATTGGAAAGAGGGTGGAGTTTGAGAGATAGAGGGAGAGTAGAGAAAAATTATTGGAATATAAAAATTAGAAGGGTACCAATAATATTAAATTTATAAAAGGAATATAAAATAAGAGAAAAAGGTAAAATAGTCTAATGCAGGAGTAGATTACAAGTAACTAACTCCGCAATTTATAACCCCAAACAATACAAATAGGAGCAAGAAACAAAGGGATAATACCATCAAATAAACCCTCAAGGATACAATACCCATATAGGAGCAAAACCAGCCCAAAACCCAACCCGATAGGAGAGAAAAACCTTCTATAGAGCTGGAGAGAGAAAGGTGCTGTCAGGTTTGTGAGAGTCCGATTGAGCTGCACTTTTGGGTGTAGATAGTCCCTAGGGAGGGTACAAAAACCCCCAAAGTTGAGAGGATTGTGATGGCTGGTTGTGAAGTTACAAGCTTTCTTGATTTTCTGGCCTAGGAGAGAAAACTGAGAAGAACCTTCAAGAACAGCAGCTGAATGCTTCCAACAGTGACTAGGTAAGGATCGTGGGACCCTTATGAGGCCTGGAATACCTTGATTGAAGACCTGGCTGAACAGAGTACATAAGAGAGAGAGAGGAGATCGATCTCTCTCTATTCCCTTTAGGTTTGCTGATTGGTTCTAATTTCTGCAAACTTTTATCAGAATCTGAATTATACTTCTTGAATGCTACAACAAATAAAATAAAAAAGAAGAATAAAACGGATGGGGGGGGTTGAGAATGGTGAAAGAGAATAAAGGAAGTGGTTATCTCAGCCTGGGCTTCTCACCCACAGCTATCTCAGCTGCTCTAAGCATTTAGTTGCAAACTTTCTGTCATTCAAATCTCTCCAATAATGGAACATATGCCTCTCTATTTATAGAGGGGAAGTTTACAATCATACTAATACTAGGTGCTAGTTTCCCAATAGGACTCGACACTCCTACTACAACTAGGAGCTAGTTTCCTAATAGGACTAGACACTCCTACTACAACTGGGAATTCAAAATAGGACTAGGACTTGGACTTGACTTTATGACTCCAACATGGAGTATGACTAACTAACTAATAGTCCATATAGGGCTTTGCAACCAACTAATGGCCTAATGGGCCTTTATTGAATTAAATAGCAACTAATTAAACTAATGAATAAAATCTCGTTTTCCTACCCTCTACCCATATTTTAGGCCTATTAAAGTGGCCAATTTCAAAGAAAATCCATGGGATCAAAGGCCCAACACATACATAACATAACCCGAGGCTTATTTGCAATGAAATGAGCCCAAATGACGTATCTACATCATAGTCAAGTGAAAGATTTGCCACTTCGTGCTTTTATATAATAGTATGATATATATATATATATATATATATATGAAAATACTATTAGTTACAGGAGAACTTGATATAGAATACTTTGAAAGTAAGAAGAACTTGACGAAAGTGGTATAAGAATTACAAGAACTAGAACTTACTTGGTTACTCAAAACATATCTTGTAGTTTGGAGATAACAGACTTGGTTACAGGCTAGGAACTTGGTTCACAGGACTCTGGGTATCTCCTTGACGAAGAGTTATACTTTGAAGACGAACTACTGATACTAGACTTGCTTTCAGGACATTAAAGAAAAATTTAAAAACTGAAGAACCTACTTAAGCTCTTTTGATGATTGCAGAAGACGAGCGGAGCTGAGTTCTCTTGCTTCAAATTCACATCCCCTTCCTCCTGAAGAGAAGGTCTCTTTATAGGCCTAACTTGAGACATCATCCCCATGATTTCCGGGGTGATCGATCATCCTTATATATATATATATTTTTTTTTTTTAAATTTGTTAAAGATATATTATAAATTTATAACACTTAATAGAATTCCTACTCACGCTTGTAAACTAACTGAAAGACTGGCGAAACTGAAACTTCTAGTTAGAAACTATTGATGGCTAAAACTCCCTTATACTAATAAATTTCATTTCACAAAAATACCCAATAAAAATTAATTACCCTTACTACTTCTGTTGCAAGATATAGGCCTGGTTCTTCTTGGCTTGGGGTTCTAAACTGGCTCTTGTTTGTTCAGTAAGTTTAGTGCATCTGCATCACTTGGAGATGGTTTACCCTATACTGTTTTCCTAAGATGATCAATCATGTGAAGCAACAGGATGAATGCATATTTCAAGAAGGTACTAGTTCTCCAAATTAGGAATATTGATTTATTCTCAATTTCTTGCAGAAGTTGAGTTCTGGGTATGTTATTGAAAAATAAAGATTTTTTTTTGGGGGGGGGGGGGTTGTGTTGTTTGTAGGGGGTGGATATCTACTAGTGGACCTCTCCATCCCTCCCTTCCCCCTAAAGAAGAAGCTTTCTTACTTGAGGGTAGGTGAAGCTGTTACAGTGGGTGAGATGAACAAATAAAATAGTTGAATGCGGGGTTACAATTTCTGGGACGTGTGGTTAGCATGGCATAAAAAATAACTGCCAATTTTTGTTAACAGGCAAATGGAATGCCAATAAATGTTTGAGTTTGACAGTGTCTATTATTGAGATATTTCAGTGATATTGTCCACATCAACTGAAGGCATGTGGAATTAACATGATTTTGATTGAAATGACCAAAAAATTGGTTTGGTTCATTATTAAAATCTGTTGTGTAATGAAATTCATTTCTTGTTCAACTCCTTGATTATACAATGGTGGTCTATGCTAGTCATTTTTCAAGTGGAAATTTGAAGAGTTTCTATGGTGTTATTGCAATGCACAATTTGAATTTCATGTGCCATGCTCATGTGAGGTCTTTTTTTTCAAGTTCTTGTCTGATTTGTGTTATTTAATCACATTCGGTGATCTCTTCCATGAAAATTTGTATGCTCTTCTTTTTCTTGCTGCACCATCTGATGTCAGATTGGAAGATTCAAGTCTTTTGCCATACTCATGTCAGGTCTTATTCTTTCTTGTTTTACTTGTATGTTATTTAATCCTATCTGATGTTCTTTTTCTACTATTTGATTGAAATTTGTTTGTCGCTTCTCTTGTTGCACCATTTGATATCAGATACGGCATGGCAGGGTATTTTCTTGTGTGTTTCATAGGTTCACTGTTATTTGATTCTATTTATGATTTGTTTTTCCATATGTGATAGAATCCTGTTGTTTCTAGCTGACCATATGCTATCATATAAAGCAGTTAAGTCTTGTAGTACTGCAGTTATGCTAATTCTTTTTCTTATCTGGGCTAATTTTGGTTTTCAGCTTAGTGTGAAAGATGATGAACCACTCTCCTTTTGTAGGTCGAAGGAGACATTGTAGCAATTACAGTGGATCCTCTGCCATTTTGGAACAGGTTGAAGGGGTCAGTGGGCCATTCCAACAATTCTGTCTCCATTGATGATTGTAATTTGCTCCCAGATGTTGTGGGTGGCCTGGGGGAGAACTGCAAAGGGAAAGATAAGCTTGGTACTGATTGTGAGGATTCCTTCAATGGAAATGTTTTGCTTGTTCCAGATATGGGGTGTCATGACCACGACAGGGCCTTTGCTTGTGAAGCTGTTAATTCAGAGCTCAGAGTTGGCTCTAGGAGTTTTTATAATGGGTCAAATGGGCATTGTTCCTCTGCTTCAGGTCTGTCAAAAGTCGGTTGTTCCCCTGAGCTGAATGAAGCGTCAAATGCAGTAGGCAAGCTATGTGCAATGCTTAGTTTATTCCCATCCAAGCGGCCGACTGGTAGGGTTGTAGCTATAGTTGAAAGCTCTCGTCGCCGTGATGCTGTTGTGGGTTTCCTTGGTGTTAAGCAGTGGCTCAGCTTCAAGGAATTAAACAAAAAGGATGCTAAGAAGAACAAGAATTCCATGCCATTCTCTAGTAGGGAATACATCAAGTTGACACCCATCGATCCAAGATTTCCTAAAATGAATGTCTCTGTAAAAAGCTTGCCAGATTGCATCCAGGAAAGATTGAGAGATGGTGATTCCATGGTTGAGATGGAATTAGTTGCCGCAAGAATTGCTGATTGGAGGGAAGAAAGTTGTCTGCCTCAAGCACATGTCATGCATATTCTTGGACATGGTGGAGAAATTGAGTCACAGATTGCTGCCATTTTGTTTCAGTATGCTATTCGTCATGATGATTTTTCTACGGAGTCACTTTCCTGCCTGCCAAATGTTCCATGGGTGGTGCCTGGGGAGGAATTGGAAAGACGAAAGGATCTTAGAAATCTTTGCATATTTACTATTGACCCTTCTAGCGCCCGTGATCTTGATGACGCTCTATCAGTTGAGAAGTTATCAAATGACATTTTCAGGGTGGGTGTCCACGTTGCTGATGTATCATTTTTTGTCCTGCCAGACACAGCCTTGGACATAGAAGCTCAAATGAGATGTACTAGTGTATACCTTTTGCAACATAAAATACCAATGTTGCCTCCGTTGCTTTCGGAGAACTTGGGCTCACTTGTACCTGGTGCAGATAGACTTGCTTTTTCTATTTTTTGGGACATCGACCTTAGTGGGAACATTTTGGATCGTTGGATTGGCCGTACTGTGATTCGTTCATGTTGCAAGCTCTCATATGATCATGTGCAGTACATAATTGATGGATCGATCAATGTTGAGAATCTTAGATCCGTAGAAAATGGGTGGCCTGCATTACATGGTCAGTTTGGTTGGCATGATGTTTTTGGGTCTGTTAAAATCCTTAATAAAATTTCTCAGACATTGAAAGACAATAGATTCAAAGATGGGGCTTTGCATTTAGAAAACTCCGAACTTGTTCTCTTGTTTGATGAGTGTGGAATTCCATATGATAGTAAGCTTTATGAACGGAAGGATTCCAACTTTCTTGTAGAGGAGTTCATGCTCTTGGCAAATAGGACAGCTGCTGAAGTCATATCTAGAGCTTTTCCTGATTGTGCATTATTGCGTAGGCATCCGGAACCTAATTTACGGAAACTTAAAGAGTTTGAAGCATTTTGGAGAAAGCATGGTTTAGAAGTAGACATTTCTTCTTCTGCCCAGCTTCAGCGTTCACTGTGGAAGATCAGGGAAAAGCTTAAGGATGATCCTGTTTTATTTGATGTTCTCATCTCATACGCTTCTAAGCCGATGCAGTTGGCTGCTTACTTCTGTACTGGATATTTAAAAGATAAGGAAAATGAATGGGCTCATTATTCTTTGGCTGTCCCTCTCTACACTCATTTCACGTCCTCATTGCGTAGGTATCCTGATATTGTGGTGCATCGAACACTTACAGCAGCTATTGAAGCTGAAGATATGTATCTGAAGCAACAAAAGGTGCAGCAGCTTAAATTAATTAAGGGGAAGCATATCAAGCAGAAGTGTTTCACTGGTATATACTTTGACAAAGATGCAGCAGAATCCAAAGATGGCCGTGAGGCATTATCAGCTGCAGCATTAATGTACAGAGTCCCCTGTACAGAAGTGCTTACAGATGTTGCTGCTTATTGCAATGAGAGGATGCTGGCTAGCCGGCATGCTGAGGATGCTGGTGATAAACTCTACCTCTGGGTTCTTTTGAAGAAGAAAGAGGTACATTCATTTGTTCTGTGTGCAAATTCATGCTGTTCAGATATTTTTATGGCTCCATTATTTCACTGTAAAAATTTTTCCTTGAAAATTATTATTATTATTTATATTTATTTATTTATTTTTTTGCTACAATTTGTCGATTTTGTGGTTGGACATGACAAAGAAGCATTTGGGCCTGGTTTATGAGGGGAAGAATCTAATCATATGATGGGTTGGAGTCCTCTATGGATGCAAAGTGTATAATGGTCAAGATCATCACTTATTTCGGGGAAAAAAAAAACCTGAAATTTAAACTGGAAATTGTTTTCCTACTTTTTGTATTGCTTTTCAGTAAAATATTTCCCCCATTTTCTAATCTTTGTGCACTTTTGTATTAGTTTTTAACAAATCCTGTAAAATATTTTACTATGAAACAAACAGTGGATAGTGCATCCCGTTTGCAGATTTTCCCCTAATAATTAGAAGGTCAGTAAAAATAAAATAAAATTAATTGACTCTAATTGTTGTATTTTTTTAACTACCTGCAATTGCATGATGTATTGCTTTGATTTCTGCCCCTGAGCATTCTTCATTCCCCTAGATTCTCGTTTGGAGTACTGCACTTTATTTATTTTTTTTTTTTTGGGGGGGGGGGTCTGTTTGTTGACTAGCAATGATACAAGAATTTTATTTAAACGAAGGAAGAGACAAAGATACATAGTGACATTGTAGTGACAAACAAGAGTCCAAGACCTAAACAACCAAAACATGTTCCAAGGACACCTGAAACAGAAGTGAACACCACACAATAGTCTTTACTCAATAGAAGAGGTTTGGAGGATGCAGTTTGTCTCTGTAATTAGTTGAAGAGGACCTAACTCAATAACATGATTAACACCTCCCAGTGGTGGAGGGCCGGTAGGGAAAGGGAAAGAATCCTTGAGATGTCTTAGAGTTGCAGGGGACAGAGAGTGATCGCACAAAGAAAGGGGTGGGGGAGATTCACGCACACTTTGGCCATAGAGGGCAGTCACAAGACTCACAACCACAAACTCAAGTCATTCTGCAAATCTGTCCAATACATTGGTTACAAGCATATAAATAGGAAAGTTAAAAGACTAGCAAGGAAACAAATTCAAAAAGGAAACAAGGTCTAAACTGACTCTACTTCTAACTCCTATGTATCCTAACTTGGAAATAAAAGACATGATATAAATAAACTAAATAAATTACTTCCAAATAAAATAAAACTTCTTAAATATCCTATTAGACCAAGGACTCAAATATGGACCCGGTTCATCTCTGTCTGGATACCTAGATCTGTTTGGATTGGTCCACGGTTGTGCACTTGCATCACTCATATGAACAGGAAGTCACTTACTCAGTTTAGGCATGATCATCTCACTGTAATCCAGCCTTGGGGGGGGGTGTTCTAACATATCCATGGCTAGGAAATCTTAACTGTTAAAAATAAAACTTGATCAAGCTGGAATTGTTCAAATTTCTGATGGGTAGTTTGAGGGATTCTTAAATTTTGTAGCTATTACTTTTAAGCTTGATTTCATCTAAAGATTGAATCAAAGACAACTCTCCCCAGCTTAAGGAGGCCTTATCCCAACTAAATGGGATTTACTAATTTTTTTCTTCTTCTGTTTCCAGTGAAAATAGAGGGAAGAAAATAAAACAAATGGGGTTCGCTATACCAATCATATTTTTTCATTCAACTTTATTTTAAGTTGCATTTATTGTTAATTTAAAGCCATCGATATGTTTTGCACCTCACCACTTCTCCCTGGTAAATTCCGACCTACCTCTTTGCTCGATTTTTTTTGTCTATATGCTTGAACCATTTCAAACGACTTCCCTCAACTTGAGTGTTTAGATGGCCTGGCCTAGCTCCTATCTAATATTTAAGAGCCCATATAAGGAAATTAGAATAGATGTGCTCTGTGCAGGTGAGGATATATTGACTGTAGTTTCTATTGGTCCTAAAGTAGAGTTTGCAGTGTGTGTTCTGATAGATGGAAAGTCCTTTGCAGAGGGCATCTGATCTGTGGAACCAGTGTCCATGCTACGCAGTCAAGACTGCCCAATTGGGCTTAGGAAGACCATATTTTGGGCCATGGATAGGTTCTATGGGTTATGGGTTATCTGTTGTATTGCCTTAATTATAAGTCCAGAAAGTGTTGGGTAATGTAAGTCCATAAAGTGGGGATGAGGTCAGTACACGAGATTAATGTCTTAGGTGTTTGAGTTAGATTAGGGTACCTCTCACTTAGAACGAGTTCTGCTTTTAGTCTCTTTACTTTATTCGATGTGTGAGAGCAATTAGGAATCCTTATTCCTTGCATAATTCAGCTTAGGAAATTTAAAGGTTTTACATATGTATATATGTATACCCCTCACAATTTAAAGATGCTTTGAGTGATGGAACTAAGTTTATTTCATTAGTTTTTGAACTGTCGAGCTCTACAGACGTGGGTGAAGGCTCTTCTTTAAGCCTTCTTCTTCTTCTAGTTCTGATCATCTTTAATGATCAGGTGCCATCTTTCTCAATTTTGCTTCCTTTTCTACTTCTCTATCCCTTATATTCTCCCTCTGCCTATCTATTCTCACATTGATCTCATATTACTGGTTTTTTTTTTTCAGCTTTTGAACTTCATATCTATCATTCTGAATTCTGTTTTGCTCTTAGTTCATCAATTTTCTGGAATCTGATCCTCAACATCTACCTTACTTTTCTCTAGTTATTTGAGTATAGATTGAAAATAGTGATGCTCGTTCTTATAGATTTCTTTCTAGAATCTTGAACTGCATTACCATGGGTATGACAAATTCTGGGCATTCCATTGGCTATGATGGCCATATGTTCTAAAGGCCTATAAAGAGCATATACTGCAAAATTCGGATGTACTTGACATGTTGTTGATTTATATTAAACTTTTTTTTCCCACAGTAAAACAAGAAAAGGGGAAAGATTAGGATAACGACTTGAAACCGTGGGAGTTAGTGTTATCAAGGTCAAATTAGAAGAGCCAAGTGGAGAATCTTAATTGGTGTTACTGCTTTTAGACTATCCATTAGAAATTCAAAATATGCCTTCAGTACTTGCTGAAATTCAGATTTGAGTAAAGGTGCATTTTCTGTTTCTCTTGCGGGATTCTTTTTCCCTATGCTGTCGCTAAGCCACTGTTTCTAACTTGCTATTGCTTTTGTCAAGATGTTGATCTTCTGTGGGTTTCTTGGTTTGGGTTGCTTGAGAAATTGATCTAGAGTTTGCTAATATTCTTTTAAGTTAACTTTGAAATTCAGAGGTTGAAACTGTGGTTTTTACCTTTTCGTTTTTGTAGTAGCTCTTTGATCTGCTAATGATCTGTTTTCTTTTTTATTGATGTGCAACTGTCTAGCTGCTAGATCTTTAGGACCATACCATTATTGACTTTTTAAATACTTGCATTAATTCAATTCACAACTTCCAGCAATCTCTTGCCTTCTCTCCCTGGGTGAGCTCTAATATTTCCCTAATTTCTGTCTTTGCTTTCTCTTAACCTTTTTCCTCAACAAGCCAACCAGGCTAAAAGTGGAGAAAGATCCATCCTTTCCTAAACTGCATGGTTTGATTGCCTATTTTGCTTCAATTTTACACTAAGGTCTGCACAGAATACATCCATCTTCGAAAGCTGCAGTTCCACCTCCTTATTGCTGGCTTCTCCATAGAAATTTTCTAAAACTAGGAGCATCTTTCCCTTTAGAATCTCTCGATTAACCTCTCCTTTCAGCTGCTCTTGATGTATGTGGAGCTGCTGCCCATTAACCATATGGCTGGTTTCTTTCATTATTTGCTTAACCCTATTCGATTTCACTCTTCTGTATTCAAATTAACACATTTTCTTAGCCCTTAGGGTCTGCCTTTATAATTGGAAGAAGAGATTATTTGTCTGGAGGCATACTTATCCAGAATTTCTTAGAGGTAATGGGACTTTTTCTTTGGGCCCATTACCCACTGTGGATTATTTTTTTTTTTTTAAATATCTCTTTCATCACGTGGACCAGAAGAAAGATCATTAGACATTTTCCTGAACGAGTTTTGTTGATTTTGGAGAATCCTTGAAGAAAACTAGAAATTTTGGCTGCTGGTGAAGAACCACTGAATGTGTGATTGAATGGCTGGGACTCTGGAAGATGTGATTTTTATATCCAAAATTCTCATTTGAAGAGCATTAAGGGAGCTTCATTCATATTTTATTTCATGTGGCCAAAGTTTTGACTTGTGATGAGTTTAAATCTTGAGGATATTTGGGGGCCGGTTGGTCTTTCATCTATGGACCTCTCATTGTCTATGATCTCTTGCCCTTAATAATACCACCAATGCATCTTAGGCATCATTTGACAACGTTCTGTTTCTGCTGTTTCTGTGTTTTCTTGTTCCCAGAAACGGAGAAACAGCCTAAAAAGCATTTGATAAAGTTATTTCGTTTCACCCGTTTTTAGAAACATAAATCAAAATTTATGCCTATTTACAATTCTAGAAACGAATTTGAGAGAAAAAAAGGTTGTTCTGCCCGATAATCTCTCAACTATTTAAACCTAAAAAGAGGCAACCGAATCGTCTCTCCCTTTTGGGCATCCGATGATACTATTGGGTTTTTCTAGTGGCATTATGTCTGCAAAAAACATTTCGAGAAACAGGTTTATCAAATACCAAAAAATCCGTTTTTGTTTCCGGAAACATGAAAAGCTGTTTCTGTTGTTTCTAGACACAAACAGTAGAAACGTTATCAAACGGTGCCTTAGTTCTTGGCTCTAGCTTATTCATGGTTGCCTTAAGTTCTGAGCTTCTGTTGGGATTCTGAGGAGTGGAGATTGAGGAGTGTTTGATCCCTCCTTGATATACTCTAGGATGTTAACATTTCTTTGAGGATATAATGGTGAAGATGTTCATTAGAGTCCTTGGTTTCTGTTAAACCCTTTAGTTGGCAAAACAAAGGTCTGGGAAGTCTTATTGGAAATAAGATCTGGGAAATTCTGGATCTGGTAAGATAGTTTCCAACTTGGGTAATCAAACAGCTATTACATGCACCAAAAGGGGGGGGGGAATCATTGTCCTTAAAATCGAACCGCTAAATTCCGGTATGAGATTAGCTTGAACTGGGATAGTGGGATCACAAAATAGAGAAACAGAACAGCAGATGGAGAAAAATTTATAACTCGGGATAGATAAATTAGAATTGGTCTAAAAATCTGGTAGAGAGGCCTATTCTGCTAGGAGAACAAGTTTGTAGAATTTGAACAAATTCTGATGACGATCACGGGATAACAGTAGTCCTGATTCTACTAAGAAAGTGAACTGGAAAGGTAGAACTGATATGTTCAAAGAAAACTAGAATTTAAGAACAGAACTTCAGATAGATCATAAGTAGTAACTGATATGCAAGACCTGAGATAGAAACGAAGGTATCACAGGTGATAGGAAACTAGATAGATCTGTCTTGTTTAAATAAAGATGGGATAGAAAGAGAACAGGGAGCATAGAAAGATAGGTAGGACAGGAATCCACCTGATCCATGAAAAGTTTCCGCTCTTCTGCTATGGAATCTGCCAAACACACCTTGGAATCCATCAAAGCATATATTGAATCCATAGTGATTTTTCCGAGAAATTTCTACTGTATTACTTCTCAAAAATGATGGGGAGACCATGAGTCTTTGCCATACATGTGTAACTGAAAATAATATCTTCCGTCATTTTTCTAGGGCTTGTGTTCAATGTATCGCCATGATACTCTCTTGAATCATTTTGGAGTTGGCACATTGGGTTTTTTGTGAGGAAGAAGAATTCAAGGATAATTCTGATGAGTAGATTGTTGTGTATTTGGGAGGTCAGTCCTTTCAGATGATCATTCACAATATCAGTGTTGGAGTGCAATACAGGGTTATTACTTTCATGGGATTTCCGACTCTTGGAATAGAAGAGAGAGTTATAATCTTTTCGCTCCTTCCCTCTGCAGATAAGCAGTTGCTGCTCTTTTCTGGTCAACACCTAGTTTAATTTTGATGGTGTCCTGGGGAGCGGGGATCGGGAGTGAGGACCCTCAAGCACTTGTTATAATCAGTGATTTTTTCCGCCCTGGGGGGGGTGTGGTGGTGATTTATTTTTCTAGTCCTGTAGGTTTAGGATTTGCTCCATCCCTGATTGGTGCACCTTCTCCAACGGTTTAGAGATTTACGGCTGGTGGTTGTTTTAGAAATTTGACATCTTGGGCTGTTATCTAGAAGGGCCCCTCAAAGGTCTATTTATTGGATTGGGTGCCTGTATCCTGTATTCTAGCATCCGTAATGAATCTCTTGTTCCAATGCCTTGTAGGATGGCACGGTTGTGGACAAACTATTCAATCAAGTTGTGTCTGCTTTCTTGAGTCCTTTTTAGCTCTTCCTTTAATGAAAGTTGTTTCTGTGTTATACAATTATATCATCATTTAATATCATATACCAGTCATGTTTCATACAGTGAAATGTCAATAACATTCAAGACTCATGAAACAGCATACTTGGAATGCAAAGTTGCTGAGATGGGAATGCTTGTGATCTAAAGTTGGAAATGGCTGCATTTGTGGAAACTCCCTAGCCCTATGGTTATGATTTTTTCGGTTGAAATGGGTATCATTGCCAATGCACCGCCATCGATTTAGTGAAACATCAATCAAATTTTCAAAAGCTAGAAATAGTATTTTCTTTTTTATGTTTCGTCATTTTTGATGCATTACTTGCACCTGTATGAGGTATTTTATTTGAATCTCTTTTGTAACTTGCAGACTTTGGTTGTTCTCCAAGGGCATAAGTTAGGAAGAAATCAGCAAATAATAGTCATTGGTGTAGATCTGACTATGAAGATTGAAATTTAGATTTATGCAGTTTCTTTTTAGTATTGTTCATTACTTTCTTGCAGTTGTAGCTTCTGTTTCTTATTCCATTTGTCCTTTGCCAGACTTTAATATTAGAAGCCAAAGTCATGGGTCTCGGTCCAAAATTCATGAATATCTACATTCACAAGCTCGCTGTAAGGATTCTGCTGCCCCTCTTACATTTCTCTTTTAGCTCCAGTTAACAACTTGCTTATATATTTGCATTATGTATTTGTAGATTGAGAGACGAATTTACTATGATGATGTTGATGGCTTGACAGCTGAGTGGCTTGAGACAACATCTACGTTGGTGCTTGATTTATGTAAAAACAGAAGACCCTACAAGAGAGGCAGTCCTGGCAAATGCAAGGCACTTGAAGATGTTATGTGGGTCATTAGCTCATGTGACCTTAAACCTAACCAGTTTGCTTTTGAAAACAGCGTTCCCGAGGAAGGCACAAACCAAGGAGTAGGAGCTATTCATGTAGCATCGGAGGAACAGGACCCTAGGTTCAAGTCTGGTATTTCAGATGCCAGTGAAATTGAACCTGCCGTTTTTCCTATTACAGTCCAGGTCTTTTCAACAGTCCCGGTCGTGATGCTTGCAATTGGAGGGGATGATGGACCACTTGACATAGGGGCAAGGCTGTACATGACCTCATACTTTGGGTGACCCAGGGTTGGAGGAATCTGGTAATCTTTGTTATGAGAGTAACGTGGTTTATTTATTAGTACTCAAGGGCGGAAAAATGGGAAATGCAGTTATATATAGGAGGAAAAGTACTGTAGATACTATTAGCTGTATAGTTCATCTCCAGTCCAGGTGGGTGGTTTAAGTTGTGAATAAGATCTGGTGGGAGCCGTAGATGTAATGTAGGGTTATGGCTTGGCTTTGGTTTTAGTGGCTTTTCTTTTAACTAAGCTGCTTTTGGAAATTGGCCTTGTTTTTTTTGGTTGGCCAATCCAATCCAATATCACCTTGACTACTATTGCCCATTTCTGGCACGTGGAGTGCCAGAGCCAAACCCATTAGTAGTATTAATGTCTTTGAACAGAAGCCCAAGTACTTTTCCTTGGCCTGTGTTAATAGTTCAGTGTCTTGTATTTGCGAAGATTATTTTTTGTGTAGCTCAAGTTGAAATACACGGTTTTAGTTACTTCAAAAGAGGAAAAAAAAAAAGTGTTAAAAGTACCTTGGTGAGTAAAATACTTAAGAGTTTCTGTTATTAGATACTACTATGGATTATTCTGAGTAATTATTCCATTAATTGAAGTTTTATTTTCAGCTCGATTGCTAAATCTTTGGAGTGTTTATGGTGACTTTTTGTTCTAGAATAACTTTTTTTTTTTTAAGTTCTAGAGTAACCCTTTAAATAGTTGTACATGGGACAGGTGTTGGCACTTGAGGCATACGTACAGGTGACATATGTGCAGGGGATCTCTACTCAATAATACTTAGCTTCAGAAATTCCGCAACCATCCTTTCCATCCTCTTGTATTTCCATTCTTGATCCTCTTCCCCCTTCTCCCCCCTCAAATGAACAACAGAGGATCTTTTATCAAAAAAAAAAAAAAAACTCAGCCTGGTCATGAGAGTTGGAAGCCAACTTGTACATCCATCTCTGTGCTAAGTGAAAACAGTAGCACATTTCAAGAGGAGAAGACCACATTCATAAACAGAGGAGAAACATTTCCCTCCAGAGGAAGAAAAGAAAGGAAAATACAGGGCCCAAGTTTTAACCTATCTCAGCATCTCCAGAATCCCTTTTAACTGGAAATCAACATATCCTTCAGTGATGGTACTTGCTCAATTGATCCTGCAAGTGTCTCGGGCTTGAAGTAGAAATTCACAATATGTTTGATTGTTTGGGATCAACTGCTCAATAATGGTCCCTTTTTCTAATAAATAAGTGGGAAAAAAAACTCTGGGAGCAGTGGTGTAACGTTAGCTCCCATGCCTCTCTCTTTCTTCCCAATGTACTAATAAGGCGTAACCCTTTTTTGGGGAAGGAGAAGAGACACAGGAAGGGTTGTGCTCCTAGACAGAGAACCACTTCTCTAAATATATTTAGGGAGTGATTCTTGTCCGAAAGCATACGTTACTCCGGCAAGAAATGCTGTGCATAACTCCCTCCGGTGTAACTAAAGGGGAACAAAGAAGTCGTTACACGGGATGGAAAAAGAGACACAATGGTCAAGAGCGTAGGCACACCCTAGACAAAATAAATTGTCCCATAAATTTTGTAAAGGAGTATGTAAATGATACCTCTAGCTTGGTATCGTCTTTTAATTGTTCTTGTCTTATTCCTTAAAGTTGTTTAATATAAAAGTATACAATAGATTTCAAAAATTATTTAAAAGTTATGTATCATTTTGTCATTATAAAACAATGTCATTATCATATACATTTTTTAATAACACATGTGAAATGACACTATTACATTTAGTCAACAAAAAAGTGTCATACTAAAGGACAAAAAGACTATTAGTTGACATCTTGAAAGTGTCAAGAACATATCTTTAGGCTATGGTAGCCAAGAAAAGAAAAAAAATAAATAAAAATGGAAAAGAATAGAAATGAAATGGTGAGAAAAAAAAATATATATGTATGTTTGATTGCCATTAGAAGAGAAGAAAATAGAAGAAAGAAAAGTTTTTTGAATGTTTTTTCATGCTTTCTTGTGTTTTTGTTAAGATTTTTCTTTTTTTTGGGAACAAAAGAAAACTTTACATTTTGAAATTCAAAAACTGAATCTTCACTTGATTCAGGACATATGCCAAGCACAAAGAAAAATTCTTAATCAAGAATTGATTTTTTTTGTACTTTTTTCTTTTCTTTTCTTGGCTGCTACAACCTTAGTTATAACTCTATACAAAATCAGTCCATTTTTACCTTAGGGCCAAGTTTCCCTACACCCATGGGGCAGCATCAAGGGTACTTTTGGGTGATAATAAAACCCTAGAGGGGTTTGTGAATCTTAGGATGGGACGGCAAACCTCACAGCACAGTTTCCATTTGTAAATTCATTTCTATCAATGGCAATGCACATCTAAGTTTCCTTGACATGTGAACTAACAATTCAACCTTCTCCCAATTAAAGGGCTCGACTACATGAATCCATGCAAAGCCAAAAGAGAAAAGTATACAAAAAAAGTAAAAAAGACGAACACAACCATTTACAAAAATCCCACCTAAATGAGGTCTGCTATGTGGATCATAGTCTCCCAATCAACACTATTCGAGATCATACCTGAAACAAGTCCTAAATTGTACATGTATTTATTTCCTCAGCACTTCTCCATGATCCTTTTAGATCAGCCTTTAGCTCTTTTAGTTCATTAACATGTCAGCCTATATGATGATATACCAGCCAGGAAAATATATAAAAATATTTACAAAAACACAAAGGTAGTTGAACAGACTAGATACAATCTAAAGTTAAAACATCCTGCTCTAAGAAGAAATCATAAACGGCCAAACTATCCCCTCCGAGTCTGAGCAAGAAAATGCACCACAAACTGCTCCATCATCATCATCACTGTCCGAGGAATGTGCATCAGAATAGTCGTAATCCCAGGGGCTCTTAAAGACTTTAATTCGGTCACACTTGTCCACAAGACCTCCCTTCAATTTCACACCCGAGCACCCATGGATGTCAAGGTGAGTGAGGGCTCTACAGTTGGTAAGGATAGCATCAAGACCAAGATCACCGAGACAGCAATATGCAAGCTCAAGTTGGCAAAGTCCTTGCATTGTATCAGCTATGACCATGGCCTCCCCATTGTCTGTCTTGGGCGCCATTGTTTCTGCAGTTACATCCCATTCTGCTGGTGGTGGTGGTGGCATATTCCTCCTCAACTGAACCAAGGACTTGCAATGCTTCCCCAAGGCTTCAAGCCCTTTGCTTGTGATCTTCAAACAGAAGCTGATGTCCAAGACTGTCAGCATCATGAGAGACTCCGCATACGTCACCACAATCTTGTCAGTCACATCACTCATTGGAATTCGTAGTTCCTTCAAGAATTTTCCACTAAAAAAAAAATAATAGATTAATCTATGTTTGAAACACCATCTTCAGTAACTATAATGAATTAAACTGTTCAAAACTCCTGACACTAAAAACTAGAAATCTACAAGTGCTCATAATAAGGTCACTTGTGATTGCAGATAACATCAAGATTTTGTTTCCATAAAACATGCAAACTATGGCCGTGTTTGTTTCACCGTCAAATATTTTAAAGGAAAATTATTATTATTATTATGATTATCATTTATAAATTTTTAAACTTTCAGCCACTTTGGCACTTTTTCTTTTGTACATGACAAACAAAAACATATGAACATGACTCAATGAGGGAAATAACCCGACCATATGATGAGGATGGAGTCTTCCATGGGTGTCAAGAGTACCAATGATCACGATACCATCACTATTTTAGGATTACATCATGCTGAAATATAAAATGGATATCCTTTTCCAACTTTTTGTATTGCATTTCGGTAAAGTTTTTCGCCCTATCTAATCCTTACACAATTTTGTATTGATTTTCAAAATATTCCAATAAATATTTTACGGATAACAAACCCAGCCTTTGGAAAGGTTTGTAATTCTCCTCAATAAACAAATTAATCTAGGGTGAAAAAGACATCTTGATCATACTAACGTCAAAAGCAGCTCTAACTGACCAGAGTATTCCAACCTGCTACCTGAGGGTCCCCCGCCCCCCTCCCCCTCCCCCTCCCCCCCCCCCTCCTCCTTCTTGAGATGACCATATATATGAGCATTTGTCTCCATCCACTAGAGAGAAAGGGTAATGAATTAAATCTTCACAAATTACTGTTCCAGAAACTCTGTAATCTAAAAGTGGTTATAGAAATAGTTAATTGTTGCATCCAAACAGGCTCAAATGTTATTGCAGAAGCAAGAAGACTTGTTTCCATAACAATGCAAGTACAGAAACAGAGTAACCACAGGAAGATTTGCAATGCTTCCTCAATGTACTACCTAAACCTAAACTCCCAGATGAAGTTCAGGAGGGGGAATAAAAAGCCTAGGGTGGGGGGAATAAAAAGCCTAGGATGAAAGAACACATTGTTATCACATCACACTCAAATTGACCGGAACACTAAACACTTTTTTTTGGGGGGGGGGG
>NC_056558.1:27355076-27356459 GCF_013358625.1 Macadamia integrifolia
AGAGAGAGAGAGAGAGAGAGTCTAATTCTGCTACTTTAAAGTGTGGTCCTCATGAAGCAGGCCATAAATTTGGCATTTTTCTCTACCCACCAAACATTAACGATAAAGAATTAAACAGTTAGAAATTACTCTGCCCTAAATTTGGCATTTTGGCCCCAATTATTCCTTATTACAAAATCAGAGGCTCACCACTTTATCTATAAAATCATGTACACCATATTTCCATCATTGAATCTCATTACCAATACTTACTGCATGAAGAGACAAATTTTTTTCCCTTCATTTAGTTGGGAAAAGGCTGAGTTGTTGTTGTTGTTTAAGTTGGCCCTTAACTTTTGGTTTTATCATACAAGACTGAAATATAAAGCACAAAAGTAAGGGCTCATGTGGTTTTATCATTTCTAACTGTTCACAGTTTGGCCTCTTCCTCTGTCCTCCAAAGAGTGGAACTTCTGTCAAAAAACTATGCAGTGTAAAAGTGATCGTAAATAAGGTCAACTGTGATTGCAGAAAACATCAAATTTAATTTCCACAAAAAATCCAAGCACAGAAAGACAATAGCACTATAGAATGGTATGTAATTTTCCCTCAAATACTCCCTACACTCTCGCCCAATGTTTTAAAGAAAAAATAGTCTAGGCTGGAAGAAGACATTTTTTTCGTATTAACATCAAATATTGGTCCAATTAACCAGAATACTCTAACTTGACTACTTAAAATGTTCATGCCCCCCGGAGAAGCGCGCACCCCCAAAAAAAAAAAAAAAAAAAAAAAAACCACAAAAAAGAAAGAAAATTAACATACATTTGGGAATTTTCTCTATGCGCCAAACTGTAAGGATAACAAATTAAATCCATACAAATACCATTCCAAACAATTTGCAATCTAAAAGGGGTTATACAGTCAATTGATGCCTAAACAGGCTCAAATGGTATTGCAGAAACCATCAAGACTTTGCTTCCATAAGTCATTCAAGCACAAAAAAAACTTTGAAAAGGTTTGCGAGTCTTCCTCTATTTACTACATAAACTTCTGGAAGAAGCTCAAACAAGAGGAGGACAAAAAGACTAGTTTATGATGAGAGAAGACATCGATCGTATAGACCTCAAATACAGCTCCAATTGACTCTAACTCTGCAACTAAAGAGTTTTTTCCCCACGGAGATGAACATAACTTTGGGAGTCTTTCTCTACCCGTCAAGCAGTTACTATAATGAATTAAACAATTAGAAACTATTCTCAAAAACTACGCAATCTACAACTGGTCATAAAAATTGTCATTCTCTGCATCCAAACAACCTCAATGGGATTGCAGAAAACATCAAGTCTTCGTTACCCTAATAAAATATGCAAGCAGAGAAAGACAACAAAAAACTCAGAAAAA
>NC_056558.1:27356595-27448901 GCF_013358625.1 Macadamia integrifolia
CCCCCCCCCCCCAAAAAAAAATTAATAATAATAAAGAATTGAGATATAAAGAAGAGGGGTTATCATTACCAATTGGCGATGGAGGAGAACCCAGCTTCACCGAGCTTGCAACCAGAGAAGCGATTAACCGTTCCTCTGCTGCGATCAACAAGCTTGCGAACAACAGACTCGATGCGATTAGAGTTGTTACAGCGCCGACACCATTTCTCGATATCGATGACGCTCCAGCAATAGAGTCCAGTAATGGCGTCACTCCACGACTTGCAGACGAGGGGAATGGAACGGACCAACTCGTCCGTGGCGATACGAGCAAAAATATCAAACCCAATAATTCAGGGCTAAACCCAGACCAGCCGCCCGAGCCGGAGACAGAACCGGCATCGGAAGTGATGGTTTGCCTCTCACCGACGGAGAGCGTCTTATTCGTCTTGTACGTCTTATACTGCCTCGTCTCCATTAGAATATGAGGTGAAGATTCTTCCGCCTCGAGTGTGGGGAAGAGGGTTTTAATCTTCTAGAGGAGAAGGAATCACTTTCGCCAATTTTTGACACGTGTAAAAAATGCAATGGTGTGTCACGTGTTGGATTTTACTGGATATGCGTTTCTGTTGAAAAAAAAAAAACGTAAGAACTCCATCTTATTGCTGTATGGGTTGAAATCGTCTGCAATTCCGATCTCGTACAATTTCGTGCAATACCACCTTCAAGCGGTGACACATGTATTGATACCAATACAATGGTCAAGATCTGGTACAACTAATAAAACATTAAATCAATGAAGAGGCATTTAAATCAGATCTAGACCATTGCATTGGTATCAATACACGTGTCACCTCCTGAAGGTGGTATTTCACGGAATTGTACAAGATCGAAATTGCAGACGATTTTTTTTCCATTGCTGTATGGAACACCAATTGAACCAATGAGAGGATATGCGACAGAATCTTTAGGGTAGAGCATCATCTATTTGCACACCTTGTCTATGAATGCTTCATGCACTAAGCAAGATAAGGTTATTTTTCCAATAAATAAATGAAAGGTGAAAGAACTCTCCCCTATTGGTGCATAAAACACTAACAAGCAGGATCAATGGGAAGACACATGCCAGCATCTTCAGTGCCGTGGCACACAAGGGCAGCATCGTCTTTTGTGTGAGTCTATGGGCATTTCTTGTGTCAACAGAACAATGATCTTTTCCCCATAAATTAATAAAGGTCGAAGGTTTGCTGTCAAATCATATGGCCTGCTCTAGAACTTGGGTCCAATGCGAGAGGCACACATGGGCATCCACATAAGGTAACCTATCTTTTATGGGCCCATTTGTCCAGGTGTAGGGGGCGCAAACTGAGTAGTGATCTTTCCCCTTGAATAAATTGAGGACAAGAGAATCATGTCCACTTGTGTGGCTATTCCACCAACCCGCAGGCCAATGGGTAGCACATAGAGACATCGAAAATCAATGTGGAAGATAGGGTGGTCTTTTTGCACCTATTTGCGTCTGGATGTAGGCACGCGAAAGCAGACAATAGGGGGCCTCGTTCGAATAAAATAGTTAGTAGATGCCGACGATGTAGACTACAAGTTCACTATCTGAAAAGATTGATAGCTATATTTAGAATAGCGGTGTCAAAACCTAGCCCGAACCAATAAAACAGATCGAAATGCACCAAGAAAACTCGAACTGAACCAAACCGATCCTTATTGGATTGGTTTTGAACTGAGGTATGTTGGGGCTGGCTGAAAACCAATCCAAACCAAACCAAACCAAACCAACCAATAATCAAACCGATAAAAAAAAAAAAAATTGATTATGAGATTATAAATTGGTGAATTGATTATCCATATTTTACAATATTAGTGAGAAAAATTTTTATTGTAGGAGGAATTGTTACAAATCATTGAATATTAGGTTATAAAGAGAGATATTGATTTGTAAATTCACTAAATTGTAATAATGTTTCCATTGATTTTCTTATTAGCTATACAAAACTAGTTGGATAGTCAAATGAATGATTGAATAATAAAGTTCATTTTGTGATTTCAATGATAGTTATGTTCTTAGTAATTTGTTATCCATTGGTTTCAATATTAGTTATCTTTCCCATACAACGATAAACCATGATTTAATCATAAATGTAAAATATTTCTCTTTTTTTTTGGGTCAAATCTTGTCACTATAAATTATAAATGTAAGATTTCATTATGGTTCAAGCCCAATAATAAACGGATCTAAACCCGATAGTAAAAAACTGAAATAAACCAAAACCACGTCGGACCAAGACCAAAACCGAAACCGACCAAAAACCAAAGTTCCTTAATGGATTGGTTTTGGTCTCCCTCATTCTTAGACCGAAACCGATTCAACCCATTCGATTGACACCCCTAATTTAGAATCGTCTGGAATCGTTCATTGGAAGCATAAAGAACACATCCTTAGAGTTTCATTTCTTGGTTTCTGTTTTAAAGGTACAAGACACTAATGATCTCCCCCCTCATCAGATTTGTGCCCCATAATGCCTAAAGTTGTTTTAACTCCCAGTGGGGGACCTTTCCTTCTTGAGTTGTGTAACATCAACCCCTTTCACTGCTGCTACAGCTGAATCTCCTCGCTTCATGATACTTTCCAGCGCTTCAACTTTCTCCGACAGCACTCGGATATTTGAGTTGGCCGACTGTATCAACTTATCTGCAGTCTCTAGTGAAGTGCATAACTAGGATAACATAGCATGACAATAAACTAGTTAGAAATGCCAAAATGCGGTAATGAAATAGCGTTCCAGTGAAATACTCTAGTTCAGATCATCTTCACCTTCAGTGTCAGAGCTGTCCATGAGTGGTCTGTCCCTGATAATGCCTCATTCAACTGGTTGTAATTTTCCTGATTTAAGAAGCATGGGTGATATTCTTAGCAATGATCAATAATTAGAGAACTACCATTTCTGTGTAATATAAATAAAACACTATGCACAAGCTATTCACATTTGTAAGGAATGTTGTGCACCCACCCTTTTTCAGTCTCTGCATTAAAAGTTAAGATTGAGTTTTCCAACAGTTTTCCATCAGAGTACCAAATAAATCAAGTATTCATTTCCAAATCAATTGGCAAACAAGTTATATTCTAAAGTGGACTCAAGCAACCAAAATGACTTTCTCTGCTACTTTATGTGTCGATTTGGAAATTGAAGAGTGGTTTCATCAGAAAAGAAAGGGCTTAGTTGATCCGTTGTTTGACTAAATGTTTTGATCTGCAGAGGTTACAGCATGATGTCCTAATATAAGAAAGAATTTGAACATTGAATGCTGTTCCAACTGGGAACAGCATCAGAAAGAGTGAAAGGGAAATAACACAATCTAGTCTCACTAGGTCTTACTTTTAAATTAGTGGTTGCAATTCCCCAGTGACTTCGGCAGCTACAACTCAGAACCAGTAAAAAGTCAACTCGGTTACCTCCATTAATCAAATGAATATCACTACAGCATGGATTTGCAGAAAAGTTGCTGCCAATTTTGCCTGATGTGTAAGTTCACTTGTTCATAATCTTAATGAAATCTATCACACTCGTGCCTATCAGAAAACAGAAAAAAGTAGGATAAAAGAACCTCAGATCTAAAGACCGTTATCAATCTCACATTGAGAAAGCATCTAAATATAGGGGTGGCATTCTTATTGAAACCATCCAACTGACCCAGATTCAGTCAGCTCTAATCAAGAATGGAAACCTCAGACTGATCAAATGTTATTGGTCCACATGTAAAAACAACTACCGAGCAGATTTGCTCACTCAGGCATGCTGGGTCCATGTTTCTTTGTCTCTAATGATGGGAAACAAAGAAATAATATAAAAACAAATGTGTAACTGAGATAAATATGTTGAGAAAGATAGTGGCAAAAATAGGAAAGATAATTAAGAAAAAAAAAATTGAGGTTATTTAGGAGTGGCCCTGATGGAAGATAAGTTGAAGGATCATCGTTTAATGTGGTATAGCCTTTGCAGCAAAGGCCTTTGGCTGATGAGGTGTTACCAGCTAATGCTAGAGCAAATAATACCATGAAAGCTTTTGGGAGAGGACGACAGAGGTTACCTACATAGCAGCCTACCTTAGAGGATACCCTATGCATCGTACTTGAAATTGGGTATTTGGGTTGCATAACTGATGGATGGATGATACCCAAAAAGCTGAGCTTGAGTTGAAAGAATACAGTGGGAAAATGGAACCCCAAGTAGTCAACGACTGGATTTCCTATCTGTATGATTATTTAGATTGGTTTGACTTGACAGAACCCAGGAAACTGAAACTAGCTCGAGCTAAGTTAGTCAGATCAGCTAGGGAGTGGTGGAGAACATATGAAGAAGCTACAGATTCGGGGTACAAAACCAACCACTATGGAGGAAATGGAAAGAAGAGTTAAGGCCAAGTATTTACCACGTACATTTCAGAGCACGGCATTGGGATCAATTCAATACTCTACGGAAAAAACAAATTAACTGTGTCAGAGTACCTGGAGAAATTTGACACGTTAGTCTCACACAGGAATTGACGAGAGGACGATATTCAACTGGTTTCACAGTTCAAAACAAGGCTGAATCCGGAAATCAGGAAAGAACAAATGTTCACGATGTATCTGACCTTCAGATTGCTTTCAGAAGGCACTGTGGGCATAGGAGAATCTTAAGCGCCCCTCTAAGAGGTTCACTTCTCAAGCCGGGGAGTAGACAAAAGCCTACGGCTAGTGTTATAACAGAAAAACCTCTAGATGTGGCCAAGGACATTGAGTGCACCTATGATGATGAGGAGGAAACTCATGGGGTTAATATACTCTGCATGGCTCCATTGACTAAACTCAAATGCACCAAGGAAGTTGATATAGGGATGGTTGAGGCGATGGACGAAGAGGTCAAAGATATAGTTGCAGAGGACTTCACGGGCACACTATTCACCATAGTTGACACAACTGCTTATCCCAAAATCTTGAGCTATTAAGTGAGGAAAACAACAACGTATATCAACACTCCCTGCACGTGTACGTACACCCATACACACATAGCCTTGCATGTGACATGCACTCACATGGAAACACCATCAGATGGCACCGAGGAGAGAATATGTTAGGGAACCCTGCTGCACTTCCCAGGGATCAGACACTCGACCTCCCTACTCTAATACCATGTTATAACTGCTTATCCCAAAAGCTTGAGTTGCAAAGCAAGGGCACCAACAATGTTAAGTATGACTCTGATACAAATCAGTTTCATATGGAGTCGTCAGTTTAACAGAACATTAACAGAATAAAAAATCCAGAATGTGATTAGTCCAATCAATCAACTACAGTTGATTGATATTGATACTCAATATCATCACATAAAGGTATGGACTTCTCTAGTAAAGGAAAGTTCTCAACAAGGTTTTTAAGGAAAAAGCTTCTGCCCACCGATAATGACTCTTTACCAACCAGTGGCATTTGGGAAGCAAGAGTACCTCAAGAATTAATTGATTCAGGTTGATTATTCGTATTCTTACCATTAAGAATTTGCAGAATGGAGCTGTTCACCATGCAACTTGATGCCTGCCCTATTTACAGAAGTGTGAATGTGCTGGCCATGTTGTCAAATGTGATAACATTACTTTAGATATGGTTAATGTTTGTGAAGTTATTTGCTGTTCAATTACCTCTACCAGGTTCCTTTAGGGAGAATTTTTCTTTTTCTGTTTGGAAGACCAATGTCTACTGAACTTAAAAGAGTTGGTTGGACTGTCAAAAATGGTCCCTCATGCCATTGTTTGGACCATTTGGATTTTAAGAAATTTTCAGACCTTTGAAGGAGTTGGAAGGTCAAAATGATTAGTTTCAAAAACAAGTTTGGGATATGTTGGCTTATTGAGGTCAACAGCTTGAGGATTTAAATGGCTTGTCAAGTCAGGCATTGATGCAAACTTTTGAATTTCTGATTACAAGCTAATAGCTTTCTGTTTTTTGTTTCTTGTTTTATGCCTTTGCACTAATTCAGGGCCACTGTTATTTCTACAACGGTGTTAAAACTTTCAGCGATTGATATCGGTGATCTTCTTCTTATGTCCCTATTAATAATTCCATTTTCAAAAGAAAAAAAAAAATCCTAAAACACATCTTAATGTTGGTTCTAGTGCATAGATATCCAGAAAATCTTAAATAAATTATTGTTCATTAAGATTCACAAACTCCAGATTGAATTTATCAGTACGGTTGACATGAGAACTTTAGCATGCTTACGTGCCTTCAGTTCAACTTGCAACAACTCACACCTGTCGCAGAAAACACTCAACCTCCGGATATGCTATAAGAATTGTGCTGTGAAACCATGAAAACACCCATCGGATCTCACCTGTCATTCCAAAACCTAAAACCCATACATTTAATTCAATCCTCATCAGGGCTACAATTTAGATTCGAATCTTCCTCAAAAACCAAAAGTTCTTAGTTCTCTACCATTAACCGGGGTTTCAGTTTAAGATACTTAATTAAATTCGATTTTTCAAACTCATCTTTGTATTTATTCTCAGAAACCCAAACCAATCTAACAGAAAACAATTCTTAATGAAACATAATCAAAATGATGATAAAATTTCAAGTGGAAACAAGCAATTAAGCAGTCTTGGATCTTTAATGAAAGCAAAGATAGTAAGAGAGTAACCTTGAAGAGTTGGCTGAGATTCGATGGTGGAAGAGTAGCATTGACGGTTGATGATGATGGAGAAGATGTCAAGGAAGACGTTTCTAGGTTTTCCCCCACACTGGCTTCGTCACCGACGTCGCTCAGCAGATCTCCTATGCTCAGCAACGGTCCTCCCACTCCTCTCATCTCCTGGACCATTCGACATCAAACCCGCGGATTAACCTTTTACCCTCTCTTTCTCAGGGTTTCAGATATTGGTCCGAATCGGCAAAGACCGATCCGGATCTGCCCGAATCGGTTAATTTTATTCCTACTTTTTATTAAAAGTTCAATTTACGATTAGCCATGATCCAATACCAATACCCAATCCAAGATCAACCAGATTTCAGATACAAAAAATGCTTCAGATGCTTTGGAGAGTTGAAGATAAGCATAGATACGGAAATCTCCAAATAAGTTTTAATGTTTCGAACTACGATCCATGTAGATCAACTTTGCCTTTTTCCTTTTTTTTTTTTTTTTTGTGCTTACTAATTTTCATGAATCATAACTCTTAATGTGACTGTTTTACAATTGAAAATGATGTGACCATGTCAACCGTTGTATAGAGAAGACATGGATTATATTACTCATCTGTCAAATTTTTTTTAAACTCAATTAAATATATTTATATTTGCTGGATATTATCTTTTTCTTTTATAGAAAACCCAATCAATCTATGCCTCTAAATGCATGGGTATATATATCTTCATATATTTGGATTTTGATCTTCTATAGTGCAATAGGGCATTTATCATGTATTCAACCCCTAGAAATTTGTTGGGCTACGTGCAACCGTCTTGAATTCTGTATTTAAATGTTTCAAATCACTGGATGGATGTCAAACACCCCCATTGCGCCATTGCGCCACAAAGGCATTCAGTCCCATATATTTTTTCATGTAATTAGAATAAATTGCGATTGTACATCCTTTTCTCATCATCCTGAATTTTTAGAACTTATTTTATTATTTGGTAAATTTTGTTCATGACTAAATTCTTTAGTTTACATCAAGTCATCAACCCCAACGTTATCCATTTTTTGGGCTTTCTCACCATTCATCATATTATGTGTTAGCTAGTGGGTCCAACAACGTGGGCTGCCCATCAAAGGCAATACTAACCCTTTATTTGAATATATATGGGTACCAATTGGACGCCTAATTAATTTAAGAGTATCTTCTTTCTATATACCATTTCTATGGCTTCAAAGTAAGGGAGCTTCAGGTTCAAAACATCAGGCATGTCTATGGAGTCGAGTTCTACTTCAGAAATTAGAGTTTGCAGGCAAAAAAGAACTGACAACGGAATTGGGTTTTCAAAAGAGATATGTATATATTATTAAATGTTGTTTTGAGTATTACCAAGCATAGAGTTCTGATTATATCATCACTTAACAATTCTTTCTCACAGATAGAGACGATTGATAGTTAAAACTTGACAGGAAGTGAAGGGCTGGCTGATTTGTTTATTATTAGACAGTTGAAGGGTATTTTAGTAATATTTCCATCAAATACATGGTGGGATCCACAATATAAGGAATGGCCATAAAAGGGTCGTAATCTCCTTCACCCTCGGATTCGCTTCCCCTTCTCCTCTTACCTGTTCCGGTCAGTGAAATCCATTCTGGAGCTGCTGCGGATAGCGGAAGGCTGGAAAAAACGAGAAGAATGGAGTGGATCCACTCTAACTTGCGCTGGTGGTTGGTTGACCACCCAGTGGTGAGCAATTTCGAGTGGAAAGAAGGCCAGACATGGGGCGCCTCTTCTCAGTTCGTCGCCACCACAGTCCTCACGTACCTCTCCCTCACCACCGTCCTCCACCTCAAAACAACCTCCGCCACCCCCTCCACGTCACCCACTCCTCTCTTCCTCCGCCTGATCTCCGCCGTCCACAACCTCATTCTCCTCCTCCTCTCCATCATCATGGCCATCGGATGCACCCTCTCAACCGCCTCTCAAATGAAGGATATCCGTTGGATCTTCTGCTTCCCTCCTAATACCCCACCTAGTGGACCCATCTTCTTCTGGGCCTACATCTTCTACCTCTCTAAGTTCCTTGAATTCATCGACACAGTCCTCATCCTCCTATCACCTTCAACAAACAGACGGCTCACGTTCCTCCACGTTTACCACCACGCGGTGGTGGTGGTGATGTGTTATCTCTGGCTTCACACCTCGCAGTCTCTTTTCCCTGTGGCTCTGGTTACGAACGCCTCTGTTCATACGGTGATGTATGGGTATTATATGCTGTGTTCGATTGGAAGACGACCGTGGTGGAAGAGATTGGTAACAGATTTTCAAATCTTGCAGTTCGTGTTTAGTTTTGGGGTTTCGATGGTGATGCTTTGGTTCCATTTCAATGGTGGTGGTGGTGGTGTATGTTGTGGGATTTGGGGTTGGTGCTTTAATGCTGTGTTTAATGCTTCTTTGATGGTTCTGTTTGTTGATTTCCATTCTAGGAATTATGCTGGAAGAAGGAAGAGAGAGAAGGACAAAAAGTCCTGATTCTTGATCTTGAATCTCTCTGGGTCTTGTACCCAAAAAAATCTTGTCGATTGATAGGAGAATGTTGCATTAGTTGATTCTGATTTCTATGGTTTTATATGAAAATTCCAAGTGGCAGATCATATGAGGTTCAAATTGTATAAGAAATGTACCCCTAATTCTTTTTTATCTGCTATCTTACAGAACACTAGCTAGCCTACTGAGCGCTACCTACCGCTAATTCCCCTCCGTTTTTTCTTTTATAACAACTAATTCCCCTCCTCAAATGTCAAATTTCATCCCTATAATCTATTTGAGGTTTTTAAGTGGTAAATCATTGCTTCCAAAATCCATGGTGGACATACAATGATTATATACCATTACATGGGAAAATATTTAATTGAATCAGATTGAAATTTAACTCACTCAGTGGCTAATCTAGAGCATGACCTCATCATCCAATGGATAGAATAACTATCTTCTGCCCACGTGGCAAGACATGTAAAAATGGTTCTAACAATAGATATGTAAAACATTTTTCTAATATTATATATTCAATACTTGGCAAATTACTGTTATCACAGAGATCTGTTATTTTTTCGAAGTCACACAATGCATAATGCATGTATTCTACCATATGGATAGATGATGTATTCAAATTTTTATTTTTTTTGGTGCAAAGGCCCCACAAGAAACATCCTTTTTGACTGTTGGATAGAAAAGACATCGCTTAGATTAGCCCCAAGTTAAATTTTGAAGTACAATTCTATCAAATACTTTCTTTACAATGGCATGCATGTATACCATAACTCTAAACCGTTACCCAAAAAATAAAAACCGTCACTCAATATTGTGCACACCCCCAGGCCCCAACTTTGAATGGGAATAAATGATTTAGATTAAAATTCATAAAAATTGATTGATTAGATTAAACACCACATTCCGTTTTTACATGGATAACTACCCTAAACATTTTTTATAATATGAAAATAGTTATTATTTCACTATAAACTTTTAGTGGGAGAGGGTTTTCTAAGAGGTAGCATGACCCTGTACTAACACATGGACCAATGGGAACACATATTGATGTTCAACATTTCCATTTTTCATGAGGTAGGTGGTCATTTAACCCCTCCTTGTGTCTGAGGGCAGAGACCATGCCGCCTTCTAGTTTCCTTTTTCCTTTTTTTTTTTTTTTGACGCAATAAAATTTGAATAATGGATGAGCCTTTTATATTGAAATTTGAATGCTAATATATGTTTCCCAATGCCAGGATTACATCCAATTAGTACACCTGATACGTGCATGGTTTGCATGGGCATTATCATATTAAAGGGTTTGCACGGTGATGATCCAGTTGGGATGTTAAAGTCTCTACTGGATAAGCAAATCTTTCCTTCAAATTTTGGCGATAGCAGCTCAATTTTTAATGTAGGGCCCTGTTTCATCTACGGATGCCACTTCCCATATATCAGGTAAAAGTGCAATCCAGTTAAAAGTACAATCCTAAATAGGAATAATGGCACCCAGAGATAATATTGTTACTATAAAATAGACCTAGAAACAGATCCACGAATACCATCAATACCAGCAGCCGCAATGAAGATGATAATAAATACAGAAGTTACGACGTACTGGTTTAGGGATTCAGTCCAAAACACAAACCAGCAATGTAAAGACGGACCCCCTACGCTTTCGCTTAAGCGTATCTCTAAAATTGCATTCAAGGTAAAATCTTGGTTTATTTAATCATCACGGACTCCCAAACACACATCTTTAATGTGGGGCTATGTATTTTGTAAAAGGGTTTCCATGATATGGGAAAACTATAATGCATAACAACTACCTAGTGTAATTGATGAGCTGTGGTGCATAAAAAACTCATGCTCACCAGGAGGTCTCAGGTTTGAATCTCCTAGTTGGTGAGCCGTGGTGCATACAATGCATAGAAGATAAAACAAATCTCTTTTTTCTTTTTTCTTTTTTTCTTTTTTCTTTTTTTTATCTTCTTCTTGGGTACCAAGATAAACAAGTCTTGCCATGAACTTAAAACTAAATCATCGCATAGAGTTGTAATGGCAATCCAGCTTATGCTCAGCCGCTCAGGCGTCTGGTGTACACTGCTCCCTTTGCATGTATTCCTCAAATGGATAACCAAGTTTCTGATTCTCAAGTGCCAAGTGTACTTCTGGAAAGCCACATAATTTTACCTCAAACCTCAAGTGCATACACAGTAAAACATTTCTTATTCTAAATAAGCATGACATTATAAAGAATACAGCTATTCCATGAGAAGATCTTATTATACTAAGAAGCAAAAGCAGGTCTCTAAAGGGCTGAGATATGAACACATTTTAAACCAGACAGCAAGTATCTGATCTTATTAAATATTGAAGAATCAATTACCAAAGAGATATACCAGGAAACATTAACATGAAAAGCAGAAGTGATTAGCAAAATCATGGGCCTGCAATTTCCATGATTTGATCTGCCCCCGAGGCACCACGGCTTTACCTGCCTTTGACTGTGGTAGCAAAACCTGCTTGATCTAGGGCTGTGAGAATTCAAGAAAGAAAGCACATTAATTCCTTTAACAATAAAATGTGAATAACTAAATTCCAAAGCTAATAACAGTATCAGAAAGATAATTTGGTGAAATCCAGATGTTCTTAAGGATTAACTAGTGCATACTGATACGGAAAGAACAACCTCAATGATTAACAATCCAATTAAAGAGCTAAAACGGTTGTCTTTGACATTACTAGTCTTTGGTATCACAATAGTGGATTCTTATGTCCACCTTTTCTGATTCCTTTGTACACAGTAAAATGGGGTCACAGATGACGGTCAGAACAGGAGTACTAGAAACAATAACATGTATTACAGTTTTTAAAAACCAATTAGTCAATAGTACATTGTTAATGAAAAACACAGCACATTGTGGAAAAAATACTAATCCCTCAAATAGTAAAGAACAAGGAAGAACTGCCCAAAGATGCAGACCAGAACAAAGGTGTAGATAAAGTATGTGCCCAAAGACGATCTTGCAAAAAAAAAAAAAAAAAAACATTTTGAACACAAGCAAATTGTTTGCCCAGTGATCCAGGGTTAAAACTTGATAAGCATTAAAAGATCATTTAAATAAATAAATGGAATAATGCTAAAGATGATTTAATATGGTGTATCCTCAATGCCCAAAACATAAAAAGCGAGAGTGGCAGTGAGTAAGAGAGCATCAAATTTACATTTTGGTAAAATTTGAGAACACCTTCAGAGAGTGGTGTATATATATACATGTGTGTGTATATACACATACATATATGAAGGTATGCATGTATAAATACATAAAACATATAAAATTACAATAATTTAATCTAAAATGAAAAAATTGATAAGAGCATTGTATGTGTCAAAGGCCATGTGTGTGTGTGTTTGCGTGTGTGTGTGTGTGTGTGTGTGTGTGTGTGTGTGTGTGTGAGAGAGAGAGAGAGAGAGAGAGAGAGTAATAATTTTATTCATTCACCATTTTTACAATCTAATAGAAAATGGGGGGAAATGGTAAGAGAGTTGAGCAGGAGGATCAGCAAGTCTTGTTTGTCGAAGGTTGTGTATCACACACACACACAGAAAGGAGGGCAGAGCCAGGTTTGTGATTAGAAGAGACGAGCAAAGCCCCTGTTTTGGGGTACAACATGATTCACCCCTCCATTTGATGGAGATGAGTGGGGGAAAAGGGCAGTGTGGGTCATCAGAAGGGGAACAAGATCACGCATTTTGATTTGGTCCAAAGGAGCAGCTCTCTGAAACAAAGGCAATTCAGGAGACTGGTAGTTGATTTCACTGGAGGTGGTTTGATTTAAGTCAAGAGGAGCAAATTAATCGACAAGGTGATGGTAATCTGGTTAGAGCCAACTTCTATTTCTCTGTTTCTAAAGGTTAAAATGTACTACCAAATCCGTTGAAGTTGCAGGCTCAGAATCACAGAATTGTGTTCTGTTAACTTCCCATCCAAAAATTTCAACCACTCTCACCCTCACCTCATCAATCTGTAATCTAAGTGCGAGTTTGATGCCCCTACTTGACATATTAGAGCATTAACGGTGAAACATGATATGAATAGAACTACAAAAGAGACCTGTCTAAAGTAAAGGAAATGAAGGTGGGTAAAATTCAATAAGTGCAAAACCAGTTTCAAAATAGAAGAAATAAAACTGACTAGCAGAACAGGATCACCAAACAGAGAACTAGAGAACAGTCAGGGAGAAAATTGATAACTTGTAACAGAGTGACAAGATGGGGCAGCTTTGCTGGTCGAGTGCTAATAAGAATCACTAGAGAAGGCCCGGAAAATGTACATTAAAACAGAACTCTAGATTGGGCTGTGCATACAAGCCCTAGCTAACTGGAAACTAAGTTGGATATCCATAACTTGAATATCAACTAATAGTTCTCAGAAATTGAACCCAGATTTCAGAGAGCTGATGACCAAAAACTAATATGCAAGCTTTCAGATATATAAGATCAATATTCAGAGAGAGATTAAAGTGGAAAGCAATCAGCAAACTTGAATGAAACAGGGGAGCCACAGGTTTAGAAAAGGAGATTCTGATCTGCTGTGTGATAGAATTAGAAAATAGAAGATTAGAAGGTAAACAGGCCGGGGGAATCCACCAAATTGACCAGAGAATCTACTCAAAAAGACGTACATAAACCACAGCAGATATGGAGAGAACTGACCTGTGTTTCATAAAATCAAGGTGTAGGCTGTGAGCCTTTACATTTATATGGAGATTGACTCATGAACTGTTTTGGACTGATTGGACCAAATCCCAGACTAATAAGGAAAACATAAATCTCTGACACACTAAGCTATCAACCAACCTATGGGAACTCATAATCCGTCTAGGATTTACATACCTTTCACATTTCAGAAACTACTGTCCTAATTCCAGCCAATACTATTCACAATCAAACATATAAAAGCAAGGCAAAAAATAACTCCTAAACTGACCCCACAACCAGAACTGGATTGGATTCCTAATAAGTCGAGGAATGAACCACCGTGGGACCAATTCAAGTCCTCCTTTTCTTCTTTGATTCTGCTTAATCCATTCAAATTCAGTTCTATAGTCTCTATATAAAATAACAGGAAATCATAGAAACCTGCAAGCATTCAATAACAGTCCAGGACCAGAATACAATAATAGGACAACGATACATTCTTGTCAACTATGAACAATACAATAAATCAACTGGCAGCAGGACAGTGCCCCAAGGCTATAGGCTGAAGATCTGGAGGATTCCCCAACTAAACTTTGACAATTTCATTTACTTGTATAAACCATTACATGGACTAAACAGGTTAACAGAACAGCCTCATCCTACAAGACTGACACAATTAAGACAATATCAAGTTAATTATTGTATTAATTGGTGATCAGCTTTCCCTCTAGTAACACATTATTCTTTTAACATCTCCAATGCTCAACACAGCATCTATGTGCTCTCTATCTAGACCAGGTAATAAAGTAGCGCAAAGAATGATCTCAACAAATAATTAAATAACTACTCCCAGCAAAATTTCCTATGACTGATGCCTAAATAATCAGCTTTCCTACAACTTTCCCAGAGGAACTTTTATTACCAATAAAATGAAAACCCAAAACTGGAGACCTTACTTTAACAGCAACATTTAAAGAAGGGTAAGAATTAAAGAATAGGAGTAACTTTTACAATGCATCCGACCAATTATAAGAGAAGAAAAAAGTGAGAGCTTTAGCAACTATTACCTCAAAAACTCCCTCATACATGTGTACCATTTCGCTTCAATCCTGTGTGCTTTGAGTAACTCTCTATCAAGTATTTTGACAGCAGATATTGTATAAGAACTCAATCCATTTCAGTAGGATAAAAATTTTTCCATAAAATGGAGATCAACTGATTGGAATTTTTTGTCTGAAGATAGAAAAGACCACAAGTAGATACATTTCTGTCCAAAAACCAACCTGCCATAACTAGTGCTCCTACATAAAGGAATGACTATAGCAACTGAGCACATAAGTTTAGGGCACGGAAAAAGAGGGAGAGAGGGAGAGAGAGAGAGAGAAATGCTCACAGTTAGTGTTTTCTAATGCAGAACTATACAGATGACCTATCACTGTCTGGTATGAGTTTTTGGGAATGGATCTATTCTAACACCAGAAGGCCTAAAGGCACATCGAAGGGTTGAAACAGAAAAGAAAAAATGCTACCAACAAGACTGGTCGGTACATATCGGACCAATAAAGTATCAAGACTTTAAACCTTGGTAGTTACATGTAACAATATATATATATATATATATATGGGAGAGTGATAGGTATGCTAGCGGGTTACTTAGGAATCTTACGTGCTAGCAGAATTTTAAGCGTAGGATTCAATCACCTTAAATAAAACCATTGGATTGAGAGAAGAGGTCCCAACCTTCAATCCACCGCTAATGCACCTTCTCCCCCCCCACTTTTTTTTTCCCTCCCTGCTTGACCTGAATCCTCTCCCTCTCACCGCCCTCTACTGGATCTCCCTCCTCCCGCCGCTCCGCCTCTTTAGCCTCTATACAACTTGCCACCCCTTCCCAACACTCGGTTCAACAATCCTTCTTCTTCTTCTACCTTTCTCCTTCTTGTTCGTCTCTGTACAAATCCCCGCCCCTGCCATCGCCATCGCAACACGACCTTCACCATTTGTTTTTACCAAAATCCCAACTCCCTCTACCTCGACTGACCACAACCAGGCTTTGCTTCCCTCCCTCTGCTAATTAACATCCCAGCCAAGGTGAGGGTTAATCTCTTTTGCAAACCTGCACCCTCACCTTGCTTGCAATCCCACCTCCTCTATTTTCTATTATGTGCTTATTCTTCAGTTACAATCCTGCTCCTACACTTAACGTTGCTTTTCCTATTTTTCTAAACTTTTTTTTTTTTATTTCATTCTCAGTAAACATGTTGAAGCTTAGGCAAGAGAATTTGTTCTGTTATCTCTTTTTTATTTTTCGCTTTTTCTTTCTCCTCCTTGTCTCTTATCAACGAGATTCAAGGAAAGCAAATTGTTGATCTTCACGATAATCTCGCTTTCGGTTTCTCTCTCTATCTCTCTCCCCTTTTTTCCCTCTTTATATTTGTGTGTGCATGAGGAAGAAGGAATTGAATGGAGAAAGAAATAGGAAGTGCAGATTTGGGAGAAATGCTTTGTAGAAGAGGAAGAGAGAGATAGAGAGAGGCAGCAGGGATCGACAATTTTTTTGGAAAGGAGGCAAAACCAAAGACAGAGGAAGAACAGAGTATGTGAGAATGGAGCTGCCTAAGTTCAAATGGGGTTTTAAAGTTGAAATGGAGATCTGTTCTGAAATTCTCGTCACATGAAGATTGTGGGGTCTGACGATGGATCTAATTGGCTCTCGACGAGGGCGGAACGTTGAGGTAAGCCAGAGAAGATACCATTATATACCCGTCTGTGTCCACCAAGAAGCTTTTGTCTTCTGTTCGGGGACGGGTTATCTCCTAAGGTACAGCTCTAGTGCTCTACAATTTGGAAAACTTTGTCCTTTCTTCTATTTCAGATTTGGGAGAAAATGCTTTGTAGGGTAGAGAGAGAGAGAGAGGCAGCAGGGATCGACAATTCTTTTGGAAGGGAGGCAGAACTAGAGACTGAGAGGAAGGGGAAAGGTTGAAAAAGAAGAAAGACCGTAGAGTGGCGGTATTGGGCAGATCATATAAGACAACTGTTACCAACGGATGAGATTTCTTATGTTTCATCTAAGCGCTAACAGATGCTAGCATGCCTAATTCCAAGGTAACCTGCTAGCATACTTGGCCTTTTCCCTATATATATATATATATATAAGTAAAAAAAATAATGAAAAATAAACTATCAAAAACAAATAAAAAAAGAGTTGATTTCATGATTTAAATACGCTTAGTTCAACTTAAGTCAACTAGATTATCCAAAGCAAGTTAAGGAGTCGCTTGTGTTAATATTGTTTTGTATTGCCTTCAGATCACTTATATGGATCTTGCTTGGTATTCCCCTATCTTGGGCCAAATCTTCCCAAAATCATTTTTCTCTCACTACCTTGATCTGCATCCATTCAGGCCTTCGCCTAATCCTTTTTAAGCCTTCAACTTATGCCAACTCACTCATCACTAGCAAGGCAATCGATCTTCCTTGCAATTTGCAAATAACCAGGCCATCAGTCAAATTACTCACATTATTATCAACTATTTGGTGCTTTGCCGAAGACCAACAACTACACTCCCTCTTTTCTAGTCTAACCACTCATTCATTCTAACATCATCAGCACAGCCTCTTCCACTCATTCTCTACCAGAAAGCAAGGCATGAGTAAATCACACAGAACTTCAGAAGTACCTCTCCACTTCTATCAGCTTTTTCATGCTCCAATTTTGTGGACAATATCCTGTTCAGCCTCTCCCTCCTAGTTGATGGAAAAAATGAAAGTAAGAAGTAAGTCCCTTCTAACTAACAAGTTATGAAGAAACTAACAGCCAATCTGCACAAGAGCTTGAAGGAGAGGAGAGAAGAAGAAGACGCAAAGCAAGAAGAAGAAAGAGCTGAACCGTGAAGATTCAGTATATCAATTATGGCCCTCTCAACCTGTATATATATATATATATATAGATATATAACCTTGCCATTAATTAATGCAAATCAGAATCTAAGTAGGATTGATACATGTCTAGATCTAAAACTCATAAATAACCAAAAAATAAAAATGGAAGAAAAGACACCACGATAAGGACACTCCCCCTATCATGGTTAGCTACACCTACAATGTTGTACGCCCATGGTACATAAATATTGAACCTCCATGGTACACTCTTCAACACTCCCCCTCAAGCTGGAGCATATAAGTCACCCATGCCCAGCTTGGACCAATCATTCTGGAAGGTACAGATGCTTGGTAAACATATCACTCAGCTGATTTGCAGAAGAAACAAATGGAGTAAAAATTAATTTCCTCATAACAGCAATTTGCACAAAATGATCGTGTTTGGTCCTTTCATGAAACACCGTTGCTGGAAATGTGTATATATAGCAGCTTGATTGTCATAAAACATCTTCATCGATTTAGTAACCGGGAAAATCAACTCTTGAAGTAATGACTTCAACCAAATTAATTCAGTTGTAGCATGAGTCATAGCCCATACTCAGCTTCAGCATCAGATCTAGCCACAATCTTTTGGTTCTTACTTCTCCACGTGACAAGAAAAAAAAAAGGCCTACCCAGTGCACAATAAAGAGGCCAGTCTAAATTACTACAGCAGATTTTAGAACACAGACAATTAAGGTGAGCAACATAGGAGAATATTTCAAATAATCCACAGCATATGTATGTGTATAACCCTTCAACCAACTGGGGCGTGAGTCGTTCAATTGAGCCATATGAGATTGTACAAGATCTTTACCTGGAGGCAAATCCATAAGAGTCCATCTCTAATGAGAAAGAAAGCCATCCATTTCTGTTTCCATAGCCTCTTTTCACCCAGGATGAGATAAAGCCTCGTGATAATTTTTCGGAATGGAGTTAGTAGACATAGAAAAAGCAAAATTACATAGCGGAGATGGAAGGTAAGATATAGAAACATAATTTTCTAAACGTAAGCGATCATGGATTTTTTTAGAGCAAAGAACAACCAGTAAGTCAATAGGAGACGAAAAGATAGGAGGAACCTTAGACCAGGATTAGACTATATAGTGGGCTGAGCAAAGACTGCTGAAGTAGACTGCACTGCCTTCTTACGATGAAGATAAACTTGCACGGGCGCAAGATTAGTAGTGGCAAGAACATCATCAGAGGGAACAAGTATAGGAATAAGGGGCACAATCAGTATCTGCATTTGAAGTAGAAATAGGAGCAGGGAGGGAACAATATGAAGTATTCTAAAAAATGTAACATTGGCACTAACAAACTGCCAATGAATAAAAGGATCATAACACTTGCACCATTTCTGAGAAGGAACTGAAAAAAAAATACACTTGACAGACCTGACAGACAATTTATCAACTAGGGCTGTAGGTACTTTGAAGGCAGCATAGGTTGTTGCAACCAAAAATAGCAGTCCTTGAATGAACTACCAAACCATGTGAAAATGAAGAAACTAAGAATCAATCTGCACAAGAGCTTGAAGAAGAGGAGGAAAGAAGAAGAAGAAGAAACAAAGGAGGAAGAAGAAAGAGCTGAACCACAATAGATTTAGTATATCTATCGTGGTTTTCTCAACCTGTATATATAGCCTTGTTGTTAACTAATACAAATCAGAATCCAAGTGGTACAAATCTAGATCTAAAACCCATAAATAACCAAAAACATAAAAGAAAAGAAAATATACCATGATAGGAACACTCCCCATATCCTGGTTAGCTACACCTACAATATTGTACTCCCATGGTATACTCTTTAACAAAGTTTGAAAACAAAAAAAAGCAAAGAGATAGTGTGTCCAGGGAAAATTTTTCTGAACCTTAACCAAATAGAAGTTGCGGACATTAGAAAAAGAAAATCATGAAGATTATTCTTAATAGGCCCAGAAGGGAATCCATGATGAAGCATATAGAAAGGATAAAGCTACTCACATATGGTAGGAAGGAGGTGCCACCAATACTGAGATTAATAGTGGAGGATATGTTTGTAGTATTATATTGAGTTATGTCACAAGCACGAAAAAAAAAAAAAAAAAAAAAAGAAGAAGGTAGTCTCCAGCATCTAAACACTGATAGGAGTATAGGACTGACCAACATTTGTTATCAGCAACAACCTTTGATGTGACTTAAAACCATCCAAAGAACCCCTCTGTAAAATCCCTGCTTGGCTAAGTCATCAGCTCTAATTGACCAAAATGAACAAAAGCCAAAGCAAGTGCATGAGTCTGTTGGAAAAGTAAGAATCTCCATGACCTGCCATATCTTTTATGAACCATCCAATACCCACAACAGCACTCTCAGCCAAACCAGAAGCCAAGAGATATACCTCACTTCAGGCCTCATGCAAGGGTTAAGAGTCGCAATCCAAACGAAGTTCTTCACTGGATGCTGGCTTTGAATGTGGACACCACTGTGAATTGGATAAATCACACCAATCCACGTCTATGACAAGATCATAGACACATACAAATGAGAATCACATCTCATGTCAGACAGTTATCCACGGGCTCAAAATTCCAAGCGCTCCACCCGGAGCTAAAAGATATCCATGGAGCCAAAGATTGATTTGTCTTATGACCACTAATACAATAGACTACAGAAGAGAACTTGCCTCCCCACAGGCAGACAACATTACTATGCAGATAAATCAAGGGTGGAGATTCATCAGACAGATCATTTATCTTATTAAATCTAATTTGGGATCATAGATCAGAGATTAGAGCAGAAAAGTGGAACACACAGATTATGACTAAAAGCTATCCCAGTTTTGCGACTGAAACAGCATCAAACTAAAGAAAGCAAATTTTAAGCTCAGAGTTACAAACTCTACAAACATCACATATACCTCCAAATTTCAGTCAAATCATCAAAGAATCAGGGAATCCCACTAAATCAGAATATAAGAAGAAGACATGAGAGGAAACAGAATGTATTTCAATCACCCCTCAAGCTCTCCACAATCAACGGTTGCTCTGACTTTCTGAAGACCTCATTAAAGCCCACAGAATTGGTGTCTATTGAAACCTTCCAGGAACCTCTATCATCAATTGACTGAGTGAAATAACAACCATCATAAGGTCATATATGATAAACATGAAGCATAACAATCACATGTAAGAAAATTTTCAATTTTATACAGGACAATGACTGTTATATGAGCAGTTTCCAAGCTAGCAAAGGATCGATCAAAGAAAGCACGGAAAAGATGTCAACATTTCACATAGATTCAGGTGATCTTGATAGTTAGCAAGAATTTCATGTCAACAGCCATGAGTGATATTAAAAAAGGAGGTCAGCTTGAGATGCACCAACCAATCCAATGCAAGTACCAATCCATTTCCTTCCAGCCAAACAATTTAGACTCTTGCACACAAACTAGGCTCGTACGGCAACCCAACAAGGTTATTCCGTCCCATTGCCTGCGACTTGCTCACGTCATTCTCCGGCAGCCAATTCCAAGTACGCTTCGACAAATCATAGATTATAGACTGCCATCCTCGGTGCGTACTAAAGCACAGAAGATCCCCATATCCCTGGCACTGTATCAACACCGAATGAGGTGAATGTATCTTCTTCAACACCTCATCAGGCATCTCCACAACCTTGACCCATTTCAAATTATCAAGCTCCCATATACAGATACTCCTAATCAGATAATCTTCCACAATCTTTCCAGCCAACAGCAACTTACCCTGACAGATTAGCAACGATGGGCACCGTAGATCGCCAGAAGGCATTTTCACATTCAAATCGATCCACTCCCTCTTCTCCATATCATAAGCAATCAATCGGTAACCTTGGGACGTATTGAGCGGAGTCGCAAGGCAATAGAAGAACCCATCATGCCAAATCGCGTGAACTTCGTACCAAAACTGCAAGAACTCTTGCTGGGAACGACAGTGTTGCTCCCACCTCTGCGTTCTCGAGTCGTAAACCTCAGTAATACTCTCATTACAGGTAGGTTCAGGGGTTCCAGTGACCAGAATCGTGTAAGACCCAGAAACCCTATCAGCAACCATGCCCACGATGTCGATGTAACGAATCTGGGGCATCTCAGGGAGGACCCTATGGGTGCTAGTGACGGGATTACAGACGATAAGAGTAGGATAATCGGAATTCCGATTGCGAAAGCAGAGGAATCCGCCTGAAGAGGCTAAGAGGAGTACCTGCGATGAATCGAGGGAACATCGTTCGAATAAGGGGAGATTATTCCACCAACCCGATCGAGGGCTGTAGGCGGCGACGGTTCGTCTCGTGTGGTAGACAAGGAACCAGACGTCTTTGGGGGAGAATTCACCCCAGGATTCAAGGAAGGAATTGGTAGTGAGGAGTTTGTTCCAGTGCTTGCAGACGCAGCGGCAGCGGAAGATAGTGGAGATCGGGAGGTAGGCGAGGATTCTCTCGGTTAGTTCTTCCGGTAATCGATTGAAGAGCGCTCCTCGTTCCACCATTGCTTATGATTCTTAATTCTTCGGTTGCGCTTCTTCCGAGGATTGATTCTTCCTAGAGAAAGGCGAAGGAAAGAGAGAGAGAGAGGAAACCCTAATGAGGACCAAAACCTAGATAGAGAAGGAGAAGGAGAAGGAGAAGGAGAAGGAGAAGATCCAGAGAGAGGAAGCATGAGAAGGATAAAAAAAGCGTTTCAGACAATAGAGATTTGTTCGGTCTTAATGGGTTCGGTTGGTTAGCAATTAGCATTTCGTGTGGGAGGTGTAGCAAAGGATTGCTTCAACCTTTCTTCGCTTCTGGGTAATTATGTAGCGTATCGATGATGTATCATGGTTGATGATGTGGCACCTTAATATTTGTGATTGCATCAGATCAGGGAGGTAGAATCCTTGATCACATGTGCGATCAAGGAGGTTTCATTTTTTTATGATGGGATATCGTTACACTGTAGACGATTGATCACCAATTACTCTTCCCCTTTTTATGGAAAATTAATATGAATACGGCAATTTATAAAAAAATAAAAAAATATAAAATAATATATATATATATATTTATATGAATACGGCATCATCCACAGCCGACACGTGGCAGGTCAATGAACCTTGCTCTTGGTGATGACTCATAATCAATAATCTTACCAAAAGGAAAAGACTCCTAATTAGTAAGGAGTTTTCGTAAGTTGGGTGGCATTAATACTAGTTTTTGGTTGGAGGAAGGATTGTTTTTTTTTTTTTTTTTTTGGTAAAAGGAAGGACTGTTTTCGGTTGGAAGATTTTTTAAACTATTGTATGAGAGATCTGGTGAACCCTGTCTCTCTAGCGTTTCCATGATTAGACTTAAGACCCAACTGCCTCGTGCAATCGGTATTTTCACGTTCAATTGTGTCTAAGTGTGAAAAACGTTAAACGAATAAGATTTCGCTGTGTACTTGTAAATTTCTTATGTCCAGTTTGCTACATATTTGTAGTGTGGTTTTCTTTCTATACAAGCAAGTTGAGAGAGATGTAAGGATGAGTATTGTAACCCTATCCTCCATTGATAATAAAGAATGATCGCATTTCACTAAGGACATAGGCAATCTTGTCGAACCTCGTAAATCTATGTGCATTGTGTGATTGTTTGTTTTTATTTTTCTATTACTTTTCTATATCATTTTAGGGCTGCGTTCTATAATGGCTAACCCTAGTTCTAGTTGGATGTCTATTTGGAAGAATGCTACTTACCTTTTTTTCCCTATGTTGATTTTGATTATAACCTAACTTTCTTCCATATGAACCCAATCAAACCATTTAAAAAAATGAGAATATATCAATTTTCTAGTGGCTTGGTTTTAGCATCAACAATTTTTTTGGAGAGGTCAAAATGAGATATTTTAAGATCTAAAATCTCGTCCGTAAATTAAATAGTTTTATGGTTTTCAGCATTAAATGGAATAGAAATTATTTTGGGCCATTTATAAAATTTTAAACTTCTTTTTTTGACCATTTTCATAAGTTGGAGGCCTAACAAGCACCATCTACTATCTTATTACTCAATGATAATAGAGAAAGTGTGGCTCTTGCACAAGCGCATGAGGAAGCATCAACATGGACGTCATTTTCTAATTCATAAGGGGTGAAGTGTGAACTGGTCATTTCGCTCGCTATTGTGGCTAGGTGTAAGGGTTACAGTCCTTCCCACATAAACCATTTTTCCATAATAATATTAATTATTTAACAACAACTAAGTAAATTTATTTATTCGAAAAAATCTAAGGTGTTCTATGTGATAGAAGGTGATAGAAATTAATAAATTTTATCGTGCCATTGCTAATCAACATCTCCGTAGACAAACTATTTCATACATTTTGGATTGATATTCGATTGGCAAAGGAGCACCCCTAAATCAACATGTTTCTTGAGTTCGACTCCCTTTATCCTCTTGGGGCCAGGCCCACAGTTTTTATGGTTCTCATAGGAACCGACGCTAACCTGACACACTCGTTAGAAAAAAAAAAAAATGTAATTAAATCTTTGATACACCATCCATTGCCCGTTTGTTTGCATCCCATAAAATAGTATTTAAATTACTTTGATCCTCTTGATCCTTGGTTTGTTGAAAGCTTCTTGGTTAAATTATATATGATGAGGAAAATTCAAAATTGATGTCTCTCCCTTTAAGAGGAAATTAAAGAGTCTGTGTTTAGTATTCTGGCATACAAGGCTTTCAGAGCAGGATGGTATTCAGTTTTACTTTGAAACAGAGAGAACCACCGTGGTGGTGGGTTACTGCACTAGTCTCCCCGAGGATTAGTCGAGGTGCGCGTAAACTGGCCTGAACACATTTGGTTAACAAAAAAAAAAAGAGAACCAAGAACAACCAAACCAAAGAGGAAACCATTGTGTGCTAGAATGATGCTAAATTCAATCCACAAAAACATACACATTCTAAAATATATATAAAAAAAATGTGTTACATGAAATAGATAAACAAAGGAAAAACAGGAAGAAGAATATGTTGGCTTAGGAATCCGACTGTTCTCCATAGAGTTCAAGGACCAGAGAATGATCGTAGGATTGGGGTGACCCAGAGCGTCGAGGAACCCTATCCATTGCACTGAATGAACATAAATTATGGTGTTGAATCAACTCCAATCATAGTAAGTGCATCATCATTGTAAGGAAAATCAGGGTAACAAAGCTTTGTACAATCATCTTGACACTTCTCCTGGGTTTCATGTTTGATAACAGACTTGTAGCAAGTGTTGTAACATTCTTCAGGTGTTCTTGGATCTGTTCCCGACGAGTCTGCGGTTGGTGAAGATGCAGGAGACGCAGGAGATGATGATGAAACCGTTGCTCGGGCTTGAGCTATGCACAACACAGTCATGGTGGAGATTAAAAGCAATGCAATAGCAATCTTTGTGCTTGCCATCTTTCTCTTTTGCTGCCGATTAGAGGGTGACGTTGCGGTTTTCATGCAAGGTGAGGGGAGAAGAGCCATGGAGCCATTCCATATATGGGCTTCCTAGCCTTTAGCCTTGTTGGGTGGGTAATGTGTGTTATAAATTAGTCACAAACAAACAAACTAAATTTCCTATATATTTCTCTTTCCCTAGAGTGGTAATTTGCTAAATTTGGTAGAAATTTGTTAGGGTTGTAAGTAGACTAATCAACAACAACAACAACAACAATTCATCTTTATCCCAAAAAAATGGGTGATTCATAAGAAGCCAAAAGTAACAGAAGAGGGAACAACTCAGAAAATTTTCAGATTAATGGGGTTTGTTATTATTATTATTATTATTATTATTATTATTATTATTATTATTATTTTGCTAACCAAGGTGTCCGGGCCAGTTTACACGCACTTCGACTAATCCTCGGGGAGACTAGCGCAGCAACCCACCGCCACGGTCTCCACTTAAATCGTAGATGCACAAATAGGGAATCGTGGGTTACCCAGATGGTTAGGGCCAACCAAAATTGACGAATTCGAAATCACTTTACCAATCAAAATTTTTATAAATTGTTTAAGAACAGAGGGTTCTCTTCCTTTTGTCTAAAGGACAAACTGTTGGATATGTATAGGGGTGTCAATTTGTCGATTTGGGATGATTTCAGTGTGAGAATGAGTGAATCCAGAATGATCCAACAAGGATGCAACGGTTTTGGCTTGTATTCGGTTAGTTTACCATGTAAATATATTCTGAAATATGAAAAAAAAAAAATTGATTTTTATGAATTTCAGGTTGATATCGGTTTGGTTTCGGTCTCAGTTCAGATTTTTTAAGCTCTGTTCAGTCTATCATCGGTTTCAATGCGGCCAGTTTGATTTTACAAAACTCCAGTTGACATGATCCAATAAGCTCATATCGATTTCAATCAGATCAGCGCAAAAAATTCAAAGATTCAAATGTGAAGATCGTCCTATAGCTACAAACCTACAGGTCTGAAATCTTCCAAAATCCCATCTTCAAGCATGGATATCAAAACCTAGACGTTCAACAAATGCAGGTTTCGAGAAAACCATCAATGGCCAAATCCCAATTCATGGAAATATTACTTGTTTTGCCTCTTCTTGTTTGAATATCCATAACATGAGTTTTTTGACTAGTGGTAAACAAGTCTTACAAGAAGCCCTAGAAGCGTTCAACAACTGCTTGGAGTGTTTCATTTTATGATGCTAAGATTGCTTTAAACTCCATGGAAGACCATCCTATTTCACATTGCACTCTCTAGATCACAAATTTGCTAAAGAGGGTCCCTTCGTAAACAGTTTTTTCTTTTTTGGTAACCCAATAGGATTCATAGAAATTGATCTAAGTTGTGTTATTTCTTTGAGGAATTGAATACTCCAACCCTACGTTCAGACACAGGACAGCTAAATGCTACCCCCACCCATGTGAAACCAAAAAACCCATCCCATGTTGATGCCCATGTGTGCCCCCGAATTGGCCCCGCACAACTGGGGAATGTTCTGCACATACCTGCTAGAACTCCTAGGGGACAATTTTTTTTTAAGAGACATTCATCCTGTGGGTAATCAGATGGCACCAAAAAGCTGATATAGAAATCTGCACTTGCTTTGATTGTCTTCCAACAAGAAATCACCTATCTCAGGCCACACACCAAAATTTCTATTGCTCCACTTAAAACTAAAAATTATGAGAAAAAAAAAAACCAATATTATGCATCAATGTTTTCTTCTCCACCTAACAAAAATTGTTCCCAACAGTTGCCTCCCTTCCCACATGAAGTTTTGCTATGACGTGACCTCGCTTGCTTGGGTTCTCTTTGCTCTCTTTTTCTGCTGATCTTTGAACTGCCTGTCACTTGAACTCAGATGGGCGATGGTGGGACATCAAGGGTCGATCCAGCTTGAATTTGGCCCCAACCAATCAGGCGCCAATGTTTCTCGACACGCCGACTCAGTGCAACTTTCTCACCTCTGCTAGTACATACTGGAGAGGTTAGTTGTAGCTTAGCAAGATCGTTCTTCACAGCAATGACACGAGCCCCCGTCGACATGGAACCTATGTTCAACATAAGAATCTCTCCCTTGGTTAGTTTTGAAACCTTCCCCTGCTTCTCTGTACCCTTTGTCCTGACTCCAAGAAGCCGCCGGAGAAGGAAGAAATTGACCTGAAATTGAAGAAATACATAATCGTTTCATGCAGTGGTGCAGCAAAATATTGCGTCACCAGGAAAATAAGCCACAGGATCGTTAAGAGAAGGTAAAGGTTTTTTTGTGGCTGGCAACTCACGGACAACATTGGTGGGTGAGAACAACTGTTTTGACACACGGAAGAGTGAAGTGGAAATTCGGACTGTTGGATATCTAGGGAATGGCCTGAATAGGCCATTTGTCAAATTTTAGCCTCAAATTCAATCATTTACCCTTCCATCTACTCCCATGTATGCCTACTACATTATGCACCCCTCGTAGTCCTGTTCAACATCTTGTACCATGCTTTGTTTTGAAACATGGCCAGCTCTGATTGGGCTAAAATTTGGCATACAAGCATGAGACTGGGGGTCTACCCATCCATAAAAAATTTCAGCCCTGCATGATACAGGGATCTAACCTAACGTTAGCCCCTGGTTTACCATCTACCAAAAGCGCTCACTTAATGGTATGAGAAGAAATTCAATCTTTTCACTTTCCCAGTCATTCAGCTCTGTATCTGAAATTTAACCCAGTTACATCAAAAATGAAACCGGGGGTATGGAACCTACAAACTAGTAGGCCAACCCTGATGCACACCATGTCTATACTATATATAAATTTAGAAATTCAGCTCTTCCCACTAACACATAAATCTATATCCGGTTCTCATAGATCCAATTAACAAAAGACATTCAACAGGTTCGGATGCCTACCTCAAGTTCAACAAAAACTTCAGGGAGTGACCCAACCTCACCAAGAACCTGACCCACCAGCCGATCAGCACGTGTCAGAGTAGGATCCATTGTGGTGCCAACCCCAATGAGGCCTCCCGGTACTGCAAACTGCAGCTCATTTTGCTCAGCGTACAGTGAAACAATTCTTGAGTATATTGGAGTGCACCGAATGTTACCATTCTCATCTTTCACAACAATCCCAGGCCGGACCTCGATGAACTGATTAACTTTCAGGACACCCTGCATGACATTTGTTTAAGTTCATAACCGAGTGATCTGAGTACTAAAGCTATTTATCATAGAAAAAAGGCAGACTCCACTGTAATTCTACATGCATCAAATACATAGATGAAAACACACACAAGTAGGTAAGTCCCAAAAGAGAAGCTCATAACTTCATAGACAAAGATCCAACCAACAGAGAGTGCAACCTGATCTATGCTACCCTATTCTGGAAGGTCCTGAATATCCATAGTGAAGAAAATGGTCAAGGCACTAGTATAACCAACAGCAAAAGTGCAACCATCAATATACTGCCCTACTTCAAAATGTCTGAAATATGAATATACTGAAGAAAATGGTCAAGGCATTGCACAGAAAATCTCCATGGTAGAACAATATCATGCAGCAACGGCCTGCATGCATGTGTGCATCAGAAATGACATATATGAGATACATCATGCAGCAACTACCGTGTAAGAGTTATACACTCCCCAATGTCTATTAAAAAAAAAAAATACCCTGAGGATGCTTCCGCCAGCAACACCACCCTTTATCTCATCAACCTCAAATCCAGGCTTATTCACATCAAATGATCGAATCACGATCATATTTGGTGGTGAGACAAAGTTCCTCTCTGGTATAGGTATCTTTTTCACGATGTATTCACACACTACATCGATATTATATTTTAACTGAGCAGAGATTGGTACCACCGGAGCACCATCAGCAACAGTTTTCTGCACAAATCCAACCAAGAAATACACAACACAAACACACAATGCAAGTTAGCCTAAAAGGGAAGAGTTATGTCAGCAAACCAGGACATAAATTTGCTTCAGACAATGGCCTCACGACTGACCTGTATGAACTTCTGAATTGCTTCATGCTGATTGATGGCTACATTTTCTTGAATCAGATCAACTTTGTTTTGAAGAATGATTATATGTTGGAGGCGCATAATCTCAACAGCAGCCAAATGCTCAGAAGTTTGAGGCTGCGGGCAGCTCTCATTGGCAGCTATCAGAAGTAATGCTCCATCCATGATAGCCGCTCCATTGAGCATGGTAGCCATGAGAATGTCATGACCCTATTACAAAATAAGGTAAGGAAAATGTAGCAAGACATAAAGGGATAGATGCAGAACAACTTGACAAGCTTGTACAGACACAAATTTTCCATAATATCAATAGAAGTAATTTCAAGGAAATAAATACTGAAAAGATTCCATTTTTCACTCTAATTATTTCCCCATTTACACTTTTCACATCTCACTGATAATTCCCTCTAATTAATTTAAGCCCCTCCTAGACTTCAATACGCTCATGTAAGCAACCCATGATAAAAAAAGGATCATCTTTTTATGTTGGGCCTCTCATGGACATGGATAGGGTACGTACTGACAGCTCATAGATCTTATGACAAATCTTGTGATATATGTCCTCCATCCACCATCGTAATCTATTGAGTTACACATACTTAGAATTACACCAGACATGGTTCTGGATTAATAGTCGATTCATGATTTCTATTCTACTCGATATAGGACTCAAATAACCTTTCAAAATGGAAAGATATGTGAAATATTTGAAAATATTTAGAAATCAAGCCTGCAATAATGCTTAAAAAAACACAAAAACTTGTGTCTTGAAACTTCCTCAGAAAAGAATGCCCATTAGTTAAGCATTAGCACATTTTCTTCAGAAAAGATTTATGAGGCGTTCAATAGTGTGGAACACAATAGATAATTGAAGTCATCTCTACTTCATCCAGCAATTAGGTCACATTTGTATGTGGTTCTGGGGTTCTAAGATCCTAGATATGGGATTTAGAAGCAAGAATGCTTGCTGGAACCACACTTAAGATAACCAGCTTCAACAATAGCAAGAAAACTGAGAAAGAATATATTAAATCAAATCTGAAACTTTGAGCATTAAAAGAGAGTAACTTAATTATGATGAACAATGGTGGAATTAAGGGAAAACGATGAACAGATTATAAACTAAAGGAGAGTAGAACCGAAACAACCAATAAAGAAATTCAATAATAAATCACAAACAAGAATCTGATTCAACTAAATGCCAGGGCAAGTACCCCTCCTGGATTGGTCTATTAGCTGCTGTAAGAATCATGAAAAATATCCAACAGAAAATACATAAATCTGAGTCTTCTATTCCACAGTCAGATTAGTCCTTGTTTGAATGTATCTACTGCTGTTGTATTGGATAAAGGCTTTGGCTTGCTCTCTTCTCATTCCGAGGAGATCATGTATTGGTTCTGTTTTTGGATAGTGGATAATGGAATGTCATTAATACTTTTGAAATCGATCTCATCTACAACCACCATTGCGCTAATGCCCCGTCATATAGGGTGGTCGTAGATCAGCTTTCTTGCTGGGGCGGAAGTAATGAAATTCCAATTTTCAATTTCCAATTCCATTATCCATATATATATATATATATATATTTACACTCTTGATCCTTCAAACAAAATAAGACACTAACAAGGCCTCCCTGCTAGACTCTCAAACTGAGCAAAACAGCTCCTTCCATCAGCTCCAACAATAACCCAAGTGACTAAACACCGACACCTCCCAAGTCCTAACCAGTGTTGCTGCCAAAGTTAAGCCCCAAACTCAGCTATGATTAATTGCCTCCTTTGTGTTGCCTCAAAGGTATTGTGGACCTTTTCTTCTTGGCCTGGGCCTCCTGATAGGATAACATCAGTCCACCCACTTGAGACCCAGCTACTTCACCACATATGCCTCCTCGAATTTCACAAATTTTGTTTGGATAAAGTAACCAAAATATAAAATTGATATATATATATATATATGTATGTATGTACATATATTTTCAACAGAAAATGCAGTTCAAGTGATACATTTTTCCTCATTTTTTCCAAACCATCTTTTCATGTTCGCAACGTTTACATTTGTTCTAATTTTTGCTACTATTACATTTGAGAATTACATCTCCAAGCCAAACCCACATTTCAGAGAAAAAACCATCCATCTTACCCTAAAATCTACTATTTAGGTCCTTGGAACTTATTCACAAATCCGAGTTCTGTTGATATACTTCATAATGCAAGCTCAGAAATAGACATCATCTAATTATTGACAAAGACACTAAGGTAATTTTGTATTCCCATGGTATCCCAAACTTTAAACTCTACTTAGCAGTTAGCACAATGAAATTTTTCTTAACGCATATCAGTAATTGTCTATCAAGCCTGACATTGAAAACATGTCCACAAGAATTCATATTGAAGTAATAGGAGACTGTTCTAAAAAAGTAACAGGAAAATGTCTTCCGAAAGAAATTTAAGATTATGTGTACTACACAAAACTACTCCCATATACAATATATGATGGAGATTTCTAATGCCACTTGTCTTACCGGGCAGTCTACAAACGAAACATGCCGCAATAGCTTCATCCGTGCATTTTCAAAGCCAGGTACATCACACAGAGGACTATCCTCTTTTCCACTTCCATAGGCCCTACAAAAACATTTTAAACATAAACCATGAAAATCCAAGACAAAATGAAAATACGTTAACTACTTCTATCAGAGAACATACTTGTAGCACATGGGTCTGGGGCATCTTTCATCTTCACACTTGTATATCTTTGCATTGGCATATCCAAGCTTGATCGTAATGTTACGCTCCAACTCATTTTTAAAGCGAACTGTCTGGAGATAAGAGTAACAAAATATTTGCAACTTAAACATAACATATGCACCTATTTCGCACAGAAATGATGGGAAGTTCAGCTATATTCAAAAAAACTGAGATATAACATAGAAGAAGCATGTCAGATCTAAGACTCAGATCAGGAAATACTCTAATAGATCACAGAACCTTCGATTTTCAAGAGAATTAATTTCAACAGGTACATAAGAAATCAATATTTGAAGACTGAAGAGAACTAGAAGAAAGTAGAGGAGGTAAAAGAAAATATCATAGTTAGAATAATAGAAAAGAAGAGGGAGGAAAGATCACACCTGATCTCAGAGAAGAAAAGAACTAGAAGCGAAAGAAAGAATAAATCAATGTAAACTTGTGAAGTATCAAAAACAGAAGACAATAAGCATAAATCAATGTAAACTTGTTAAGTGTCAAAAAAGTGAAAAATTGATATAATATAAGGCATGCTGTCACAAGGCCACAAGGCAACACTTAGGCATCCAAGGTAGTTGCCTTACATCAAAAAGTGTTGTCAGCTTGGACCCAAGAAGGTGCCTGTACAGCAGGCGACTCCTTGACAACTATGCACCTAATCACTCTCACACAATGAGTAAATAGACTCAAAATAAAATGTATCTTACTAAAGTATCCTAATCTATCTCAAACACAACTCTAATCTCGTATACCGATTTCACCTCCACTTTATAGGGCTATGAATTAGGTCTATTACAATAAACTCAAGGAAACAAAAGCCTCAACCTATAATACTACTGCCGAAAGCTTGTTTTCAGCCCATTGAAATACCACTTGCACCTTGTGAACCTTTTAGACTCGCATCTAGGCCCCCATACTGGATCAACATCTAATGCAATTGCATAAATTCCTTCGGTGTTGGAAAAAAAATATCCTTGAGTTTTGAAATGTTGAAGTATGATAATGACATAATCAACACCAATCTTCTCATTTAGTCCAAAGGGAAATATATTACACATAAAACCAGCAACATGTGGTCCGAATAACATGCAGGAATCTAGAACAGAAAAATGCAAACATTCCCGGATCAAAGTTAAATTGATATAGAACCAGGTAAGAGTAATTATTAAAACTCTACTCAATAACTTGAGATATAATGTAGTAGTGGAAGGTCAGAATTAAGATTCAGATCTGGAAGTACTCTAACAGGTCATATAAACTTAGATTTGCGAAAAGAAATTTATTTTCTGCAGATAGATAACCAAAATTAGAAATCGATATATGGAGACAAAAGAGAATGAGAACGAATCAGAGAAAAAAATGTAGAAGGGCCAAGAAATATCAGAATGAGAACAAAAAAGAAGAAAGATCACAACTGATCTCAGAGATGAACAAAACTAAAAGCAAGAAAAAGCACCAGCAGCAGCAGCAGCAGCAGTAGGATAGAAGAGGAGCCTTCACCCACATTGGCAGAATTCAACAGCTCAAAAACTCTTGAAATAAACTCAATTCTACTATTCAAATCATCTATAAATGGAAGGGTATACATGTGTATATATATATAACCATTTTAAATTCAAGACTCGTAATCAATCTCACACCGAATAAAGTAAACTCAAAACAAAACTATATGTAGCTAATAAATATCCCAATCTAAATCGAACACCAAACTTACAAACAAATCCCGTATCCCGATTCCCGACTTCACCCCCACTTGGGCTTATAAATTAGGACCATTACAATGAAACCCAATAAAACACAAGGCTCAACCTATAATATACAACTATCAACGCTTGTTCCAATCCCTTGGACAACCACCTACCCATATAGACTTGATGTCTAAGCCTCCATAAGGGATCAATGTGGAAAGCATCTGCACCAATAAGACTGAGGAAAGTGACTCACTACCTACGTACGTTTCATTAATTAAAACTCAAGTAGCTTAGTTAATATCACAGATGCATTAACCTATTCTAAAAGAGAGAACTTCCCTCTACGTTGTAATATGATAAGAGATTAGTTACATATAATTGCTTCTCCACAACACCTAACGACAACTGTGTTTCACTTAAACACAGAAACCAATTTCTCGAAACATATCATCTTTGTCCTTTCCAAAATAATAGAATTTAGAAGAAAGGTTCACATATATTAGCTGAATCCTGGTTGACCAGCCTTCTCTTCCACATGCATTAAGAACCCATTGTCAATACTCATACCCCAGCATTCCAACACTGCACCAATAATTCTGAATTTCTTCAATTTGCTTCATTCCTAGTTGGCAACATCAGTTAATTATTTCATAGATTATCAGAAGCCTTCAAATTGAAGCATAGCCAAACCCATGAAATTGGGATAACACTTAGCTAGTATTAGTTGTGTTGCCTCGAACCCCATATGGAGTCAGGTTCTAACTATGTACCTACCAAAGTGTGTTATTGTCATATGACTCATATCAACGCTAATTTATAAGACTCCAAGACTGTCTCAATATCAACAAATTCTCAAGATATGAACCAGACCCGGTTTGAAATTTCATATTACATCAATAAGATGAATAACCGAGACTATAAAAGCCAAATGACTTTCTTTTGGGAGGGTGTGGAGGGAGGAATCACCTGGACACCAGATATCGCTTTTACAACAGTTGACTTTCCATGTGCCACATGGCCAATAGTGCCTAACAAAGACCAAGAAAAATGTACACATTTCAGTCTTAAAAATAGGAATTGAACACTCAGCTAACTTATGCTTCCAGCTCAACAGCTAACTTTAAGAACTATGGATATTACCTATGTTTATCGTTGCCTGACGAGAAATGACCTCAGGAGAGAGTGGATGTAGTTTTGTCGCATCCAGCTTGCTTAGATCCTGTTCCATCAACCCTTTTCGAGACATTTTGACTGGTGTATACAAAACCTCAGAGTGCTGGAGAAGGGGAGATTGTAATTAAAGTAAATACGCAAAAGCAAAATCTTTTCACATTAACTGTTACACTGCAAATTTTATAAAAAAATCATATCCAGCTATCTCCAAAAGAAATTTATCACTAGAAAAACATTTAAGACTGTTCTATCATCTATGACTGAAGAATCATCATATGATTCCACCTGTTTTTTCATGTAGAAAATAATTCAGAAGTTCATGATCCCGTGTCTACTGATAAATACGTGGAAGCATACGGAGATACAAATAATAGACAGTAATAATAACAAAAGAAAAATATTCTTCAAGATCGAACATATATAAGTACAGAGAATTTAGCAAGAAATCACTACGTCTACAGACCCCAACAGTATAACCAATACTTGCAACAAGACCAAAACCCTTAAGGGAACTAACCAAACAGTCTATTAGTAAAATCATTCACAAACCGATAAAATAGAAAACCAACATAATAGCAACAAGGTCAAAATCTGATCATAGAAGATGAGGAGGAAGAAGAAGCACTCCAAACAATAATAAATATGAGCTAAACGGGGGGTGAAAATCCAAACTACATAAGCACAAGGTATTTTTGAAGAGACCGTAAACTAAGAAATCCCTGTAGCCTAACCGAGAAGCCCTAACTTGCAAGTTACGCAGAAATCTGAAGTGGCTAACTAAAAGGTCTGTTAATGGAACCAAACACAGATCAAAGAAGGCAAAAGAGGACCGAACTAATGAAACAAGGAGGGAAAAAAACAGTGCATTTTTGCAGGATTAAACCCTAAGTTAGATGAAACAGATCTCATAAACATTAAAAAAAAAAAAAAAAAAAAAAAAAAAAAAAACACCTCTCGAAATGAACAGAGCGTGAAAACAAATAACCGGAAACAAGCGCCAAAAATTAAAAAACCCTAATCAAACCGAATCGAGAAGGAACACCGTAACAGATCAGAAGAGGAGAGGATCCCACCTGAACCAAGACTGATATGAGCCAAATGACTCTCTCTCCCCCCTTTTCAATGGTAACAAACGTGAGAAGATGGGGTTCCACCTTCCCTGTTGCAGAAAATTCCACACAACCATAGAAAAACTTCTTATCACTGCTAGTAAATGTATAGAACCCTCGAAATGAAAAAATAGCAGCAGGAGAAGAGAAGTGCTATTTTCTTCTTTTTTTTATTTTTATTTTCGGGCTTATTAAAAATTATTTTTGCATAAACAACCATCTGACACAAAGTTTTATGCTTTCAACAATCTATGAAGCAATTTTAGCTACGGGTTGGTTTTGATTTTTAGAAACCTTTATAAGAATGATTGAAACCAAACAAATGGGCTCTCTTTGATATAATTTCATGGGGTCATAAATTGAAATTAGGGTCTTTGGTATGACTTTTCACCTTATTTTATGAGAAATTGAAATCAATTTCATCTGTAAAAGAGAAATAGTTGGTATTTCACTGAAATCACTTCAAATATATTTTACTTTTTACTGTTTACTGAGCACATATTCGCAATAGGGGCAAACATGTCATTTAACTCCAAACTTATAACTACCTCTATGTATCTTGATTTTCTACCAAAGAAGAAAGAAGAAGAAGCAAGTAATCCTCACCCTCTCCCTATTCTCCTGCCCATCCCCTCCCTCCCTCCCTGTTTATTCCCCTTTGAGACTTTTGAGGATGTTGATGATGGAATTCTGATCCATTTGCAATTTTTTTTTTTTTTTTTGGGGGGGGGTGGGGGGGGGGGGAGGACCTCAGAAATCCATTCTTATCTAAATCTTGGCAATGCTTTTCTCACATTTGAATCAGATGGAAAAAAAGAATCTAAATCCAGTCCCAGATCGTGTTATTGGCCTTCCTTCATAGTTCACAGATTTGCCAAGACATGGGTATTTGAATGCAGCAGCAATACAACAACTCAACCTTATCCCAACTAAATGGGGTCACCTAAAGATTTGCAAAGGCATAGGTATTCAATGCAGCAGTAATACCAACAACAAGAACAATAACTCAGCCTTATCTCAATTAAATGGGGTCAGCTACATGGATCCTTACCCTCATATCAGCTCTACCTTATCCCAATTAAATGGGTTTAGTTAGATGGATCATTGCCCTCAAATCAGCTCTATTCAAGGTCATACTTGATACAAGGCCTAAGATATGCATGTCCTCACCACTTCCCCTAGGGCCATTTTAGGTCTGCCTAGATCTTTTAGTTTCCCTTAATCTAATCAAATCACTCCTCCGTACTGAAACATCCAAAGGCCCCCGTTGACCATGGTTATGCCAACTCAAACAACTTTCTCATAGCTTATCATGTATCGGAGTTACTACCAAATCAACTCTAATATGATCATTCCTTACTTTATCCTTCCTATTTTTTCCACCCATCCACCCTATTTGAATGCAACAGCAATAGCTAGGTTAAAACATAAAGATTGATGCATGATTGTACTGCCATTGCACTTGGTAATGGGATATACAAAACGGATTTCTCCAGTACAGGTCCTACTTATGTTTTGTTTGTGGAAATTGGTCATTGTGACATGCAGGTTTTCTATTATAGCATTTGAAACTGGCCATATGAAGTTTATAATTTTTTACATGGGTAGATAGTGGAAGGGGATGGAAAGTAACAGCCAAGAGACTCGAACTCGAAACCACCTGGTGACTATGGACTTCGCACACCACAATCTCACCAACTGCAATAGGCAATTGTTGTTAACTATATAAAGATTATTTCTCATGCTTTCGGTAGAAACTTGGTTGGGAGGGACCACAATGATGTTTCATTTAGTCATTTTCCATCACAGCTCAAAGAGAAGTATTATATTGATGTCCATTTAAATGTCAAGGCATCGATAAGGTTGAGAGCAACATGTGATAAAGTGAAGAAATGATGAAATTAGGAGAGTTGGATGCTTGTTCGGTAGAGGAGGAAGAAGAGACAATTTTTCTTTTTTCAAAAACTAAAGTGACAAAATTAATTTCTTGTTCGTGAATATTTTTCAATTTTTGCAACCAAAAAACTATTTGTTGACTTATTTCAAGAAATTTCTAATTAAAAAAAAAATTCATCTAATCGATGATATTTGAATTGAAATAATACCAAAGAAAGAATCATAACGGAATTTAAAATAAATTAAATATTTATTTAAGCTTTTATATTTTTTATACATGAGAAACTGAGATTGGACCGATAATGGATTGATAAGGGAACAGTAAAAGTAAATAGATAACAAACTGATAGCTAGGGGTAACAACCAGTCAGTTTCGGTCAAGCCTGATCCAGCCTCACCAATTAAATCAATTGCACTGTGACCACCCAATTAGGTATTCAAGCCTAGATAGCTTGGGCACGGACACGATTCATTTAGTCGGTCGCTCATCGGGATATAATCGGGTTAGCATTAATCAGGCGAAACAGGTTCTAATGGTGACAGACAACTAGAGAATGAAAGCACTTTAAAAATTTAGACCATCCACCTTGTCACTGATTTAAACCAAAAGGACTTCAACTTAGAACTCATTAAAATCCAAGTCCAAATCACAGCAAAACAAAACAAACAGAAAAAAAAAAAAAAGGCCGCTGCAAAATAAACATCAATACTGAAAGGCTTCAGATTTACCAAAAAATACAAGGCCAAGAAAGCCCATGAACCCAATGAATCTAATTTCTAGAATCCATGAAAATCTCAATAAAACCTAACCGGTTATCCCTATAAGTAAAAGCAGAATCTTAAGAAATCGAAATGTACAGATAAAGATGATAGAGAAGTTGCCTGAATTGGATTTTTTGACTTAAAAGCAATCACGGTACTGTAAAACCGTGGAATTCAGAGATGACCCATGTGAGAGAATCATGAGTAAGTGTGGAAAGAGTAAAAATTACAGAATTGTGTTCAATGTTCAGACTTCAACTTAGAACCCATTGAAATCCAAGTCCAAATCTCAGCAAAAAAAAAAAAAAAAGGACTGCAATATAAACATCAACACTGAAAGATTCAGATTCACCAAAAAATACAGGACCCAGAAAGCCCATCAACGGAATGAATCTATATTCTAAAATCCATGAAAATCTCAATAAACTCCAACAGGTTATCCCCATAAGTAAAAGGTAGAGTTTTCAAGAAACGAAAAGGGCTGAAAACACCAGATGAGAGAATCAATCATAAGTTTTGAAAGAGTACAAATTAGAGAGTTGTGTTCAATGTTCAGAGACAGATCTTCTCTCCCTTGCTGATGCAAAGCGAAAAAGATCTAACAAATAAATGAGGGGGGAACTCTCTAGGATGGAGGTTTCTTAGATATAGGGTTAAAAGATTAGCCGATTGGGTTCGGAATTTGGAATATATTAGCTACCAAGCAGAAACTACCTTGAGAGAGAAAAGAATAGGGAAAGGGAGAGCAAGAGATAAAATTACCTGCTAAATTGGAAGGGTCTAGAGGTCTTCAGGCAGAGCCGCAGAGATTCACTTTGAGTCTTCGCCTGAGAAATAACCCAACACAGAAGGAAGTGTTGGGAAGCAGAGATTGCAGTAGCAGTAGCAGTGGGTAACGCTCCGTCTAGGTTTCGACCCAGAAGCCCTTAAGGGAGTGGAGCTATGGACGTGTAGATGCTTGGAGCACCAGGGAAATGAAGAGGCGAATACTGATTAGGGGTTAGCGTATATTGCAGGGGTTCTAACATGTCGGTTGTCAGAGGATCGGTTTCGGTCGGGAGACTGTCACCATTGCTTATCGGTTCAGTTTCGGTCTGACCCAGTATATAAAATAAACAACTCAAACTGGGTCGAACCAACCGATTAACGTATGAAAATCGTCTGTATTCACTATACCGGTGCAGTGAGCATCAGGTGGTTGTGAGTCCCTTGGGCCTGTGCCCTGATGGATTCAATCACGGGATGTTCATTACACCTCACTACTCACGGCAAACAATTTGAATCGACTCCTAAATTTAGCCACTATAGAATGCCTACTTTACCCTTAAACCCAAAACTGCTAAAGGCAAAGATATTTTTTTTTTATTAAAAATAAAGATAGTTGATCAACTCGCTCACTACCTTGAGTGATAGAATCTCTCATTCCAAGCCAATGGGAGCATAGGTTTGGGTGCGGAGGTATAAATGGTTTTCTCCATGTCCATTTCTCTTAGTTGAACATTCGACTAGATCATATTCTAAGTCGGGGTTTATCGAGAACTTGTCGACATACTTTACACTTAGTATAATATTGAATAAGGTTTTAACAAAATTGGCTGACAGTCAGCTCCGATTGAGATGTATAGATCCATGGATTTATGTGTCTATATGGATCTTGTTCATGGATTAACAAAAATGTGCAAAAGCTGTAATTGGCTCTACCATTTTATGAGTCTCTTCCTTTTTGGGTATGGCATCTCCACTCCCTCTGGCAGCATCCACTAATTCAAAACTTCAACAATCTTGCGTTGTATATATAACATGGGCAATGGCTAGTTTTTTGTGTCTTTCTCTCTTCGAGACACATAGACACATCTTTTGGACCCTTTTAGGCAGGTGTTTTGTGTCAATGGCGCTTTAGATATGATAATCCAAGTGTCATACACTCACTCTCTGGTTTTGCTTCTTGCTATTGCTGTTTCATCTTGAAGGCAAATCCGCATCATCCGGAGAGCTTAAGTGTTTGGCCGCCTCTCTTACAACAACTGCCTCTTCAACAATGGCAAACCCCTCGCCCACAATCAAAGCCTATCCTTCCTCTATACCAATACCTTCTGTTACCCTCTTGTCATCTCCTCCCTCACATGTCCTAACCCAATGATATCCACCTCAAGTTCAACCCAGAGACAAAGATAAAGCACTTATCTCAGCCTAACAACAACCTTCTGCCCAATAAGAAGAGAAAGCAGTTTTGGGCCTGTGGCTGTGGAGAAAGTAATCAATTATTTGGGGTTTCTTTCCAGTTTATTATAAAAAATGGGTAAATAAAGAGTTATAAAGGGAACAAGGTGTTCAAATAAATGCATCTATAAGCAAAATGAAATGAACAAAATTCAAAGAGAAACGAGCAAAAACAGTGCTGATTCTGAGTATGTGCCTCCTGTTTTTATCTTGGACATGTTGGCAAAACTTTGACGAATTTTTGAACTATGGGTCCCACCACTAAAGCAAGGTCTCTTATCATGTTGTTTATGTTTGAATACAACATAAACAAAAGAGGATGCTAGGCATTTAGTACTGCTTAAGGTTGTCCCTCACATTAACCTTAATTTATTGTACAAGGATGCATGTAAAATAAAAAATTGCAGTACTTTTTTAATCTTTTAACAAGTTTGAGATCTGCCATGGTAGGGGAATGCATACAAGTTATTCAAGGCAACAAAAGATGAGTCCTGATCCTCTGTGGTGAGCGGTAAGCAACAGTGAGCATCCTACGACTGGTAGGGCCCCGGCATGCACCCCAGCCATTGGATGCTCACTACCAGCTCACCAAAGAGGATTTTTCACACAAGGATTGTTGGTTTACAATGACATGAAACAGTGATGATTTTCCTAGTAGAGATTACCAGCTCTGAGTCCCATTCAGAGATCATAACACAATTTCTCATTGAGATGCTTCCATTGTAAAGTCTTCTCTCTCTCTCTCTCTCTCTCTCTCTCTCTCTCTCTCTCTCTCTCCCCCCCCCCACCCACCCACCCACCCAAAATTCTTTTCCAGTTAATGGATTGCTGAAGTAATTCAAACTCAAAACTTTATAAAAAAATTTCCCCGGAAGATAAGCTTAGAAGCATCTATTAACAAATAGAGACCAAAAAAGGAACATCACCTCCAATGTAGACTCGTTCTTGTTCTCTTAATTTAATTTAATTTTCCTTTTTCTCATCCGAGAAAAAAGGAACCAGAGTTAATATATGGAATAATTAGTTTTAAAAAAAAAAAAAAAGACTAACAAAATGCAACGCAGAACATTTAATACATCATTCTGTACTGCCAGAAAGCTCTCCTGAAAATGCACTGCCATAGGATGCTGACCCAGTTTGTGAAGTGGTAGCCCCTCGAGCTTTCTGCATCTGTCGGATTCTAAAAGCATCTCTCGGAAGTGGTCTGCTTTGTACTGTAGCAGTTTCATCATCTTCTTGCCCTGCATTTGATGTGGAAACCTATTAATCATCGGAATAATTCAGAGCAAATAAGGCTAGTAATATAGAATAAGCTTCGCTAGTCCTCAGTATGTCCATACTGGAGTAGCAAATAAACTGATGATGAAAGTAGTAAATGCAAGTCTCAAATCAGTTTTGAGATTTCAACAGAGGCAATGTTCTTAAGTTTTTCCAATTTACAATTCAATTCATTATTCACCCCCTGAATCCACAACACCTTAGGAACTCTGAATCTTCCCCTGAACCAACCTAATGGTTACTGCCTGCAGTTCACTAGGGATAATTCAATTTGAGAAAACTAGGTAAGAAAGGTTGGCTTTTAAAAGCCACATATAAGACATTACTCACTATAACAAGATAATTATTAGGGTTCTTTAACCTTATTACAAGAGATAGAAGTGATTTCTGGTTCTTTAACAATATTACAATTGAGCTTCCTATGGGATAATAATGAATAAAATGGCAAGAGGAAGCGAACTGGCCAGCACAGATACCAGAATAGTACAAGAATAGAAAAACAAGATTTACTAGAATGCTTAGAGTTCATACACTTTAAAATCTCTTCATTAATAAAGAATTTATTTGATGTATAATAAGGGAGTGATTCACAAATATCAAACTTAGACTGCTTTCAGAAAATACCCCCCCCCTTTTACATCAATGTACGAATCTAAGAACAAGTAATTGTTGTTTCCTTTGAAAGAAAGTATCATCCATTGCTTTAGAATCACTCCATCCCACAGAATGGATTCTTTTGAGCTTCACAGTGGTGTAGGGGAAAATGTTATTGTTTTCCAGTTTTCTGTGGACAGATTGAGCTTCACGCAAATAGCAGCAACTGTAGCAGATCCCTTTCCCTCCCAACATACTTCAACTTCAATATTTTTGGTATCATTTTGCTTTTCTGGTGAGAAGAGACCAGTTTTGATGGGAAGAAATTGTCTGGATAGACTTCTCAAGGAGCCATAGAACTCTCTCTTTCCTACTGTTCTTGATTGTCGGGTATTTATTTATTTCTTTTGTTATAGGACATGAAGATTCCTGTAACTAAAATTAATAAGCCATTTTTCCATAATGGACAAATATGTTCTTGGTTTTAGAGATAAATGTGTGCATTTTCAGTCTGTGATAAATATAGTTTCCAAATTTATGAAGTCATTGAGAAAAGATCAATGATGTAGATAAGTCACTTGGGCTTATTTTATTGCAAATAAGCCTTGAGTTGTGTTATGTATGTGGTGGGCCTTTAAGTCATTAGTTTAATTAGTTGCTATTTAATTCAATAAAGGCCCATTAGGCCATTAGTTTATTGTAAAGTCCTATATGAACTATTAGTTAGTTAGTCCTACTCCATGTTGGAGTCATAAAGTCAAGTCCTAATCCTATTTTGAATTCCTAGTTGTAGTAGGAGTGTCTGGTCCTCTTTGGAAACTAGCTCCTAGTCTTAGTATGATTGTAAACTTCCTCTCTATAAATAGAGAGGCATATGTACCATTATTGAACAGATTTGAATGAAATAAAGTTTGCATTTATGAAAGAAAGTTTGCAACGAAATGCTTAGAGCAGCTGAGATAGCTTTGGGTGAGAAGCTCAGGCTGAGATAGCTACTTCCTTTATTCTCCTTCACCCTTTTCAACCCCCCATCTGTTTTATTCTTCTTTTTTTATTTTATTTGTTGTAACATTCAAGAGGTATAATTCAGATTCTGATAAAAGTCTCCAGAAATCAGAACCGATCAGCAATCCTAGTGGAAATAGGAGAGATCGATCTCCTCTCTTTCTCCCTTCTGTACTCTATTCAGCCAGGTCTTCAATCAGGGTATTCCATGCCTCATAAGGGTCCCACGATCCTAACCTAGTCATTGTTGGAAGCATTCAGCTGCTGTTCTTGAAGGTTCTTCTCAGTTTTCTCTCCTAGGTCAGAAAAATCAAGAAAACTTGTAACTTCACAACCAGCCGTCAGAATCCTCTCAACTTTGGGGGTTTTTGTACCCTCCTTAGGGACTATTTACGCCCAAGAGTGTACTCAATCGGACTTCTACAACCCTGGCCGCACCTCTCTCTCTCTCTAGCTCTATAACAGGTCTTTCTCTCTCCTATCGGGTTGGGTTTTGGGCTGGTTTTGCTCCCGTATAGGTATTGTATCCTTGGGGGTTTATTTGATGGTCTTATTTCCTTATTTCCTCGTCCTATTTGTCTTGTTTGGGGTTATAAGCTGCTAGGGTAGTTTCTTGTAATCTACTCCTGCATTAATCAGTCTTTGAGGGATGGATGGAGTGCCATCGTGAATAAATATGGATAGGAAATTGGTGGAAAACGACTTTCATAAATGCAGATATCAACTAATACATTTTCCCAATATTAAAAAATTCAAAAACAAAAATAAAAATCATATGAATAATGTTATGATAAAAATTTTAATTAATTCAAATCTCTCTATACCAAACTTTGAGGTGGTAAGTCGCTGTTTCAGAGGCCATCATGGGATCTCTATCATCATTTGCCATAGCACATGGATCGAATTGCAGTCCCGTTTCAGCCCCCAAAACAAGTTCCACGCAATAGAGGACTTCAGGTGTTGCTAGAGCAAGGAATCACTAAGATCTCTGCACTATGGTTTTGGATTTTGTCTATGAATTTAAAACAAATTGTCAACCACATCTTCTCTAATCTGTTATTCATGTCTAATAAATTTCAAGTACTTTACATGGACTTTCACGATCACAAAGATTTCATCTTCATACATCTCAGAGTGGTTTCATTTTGTTTTTCAATGTTCTAGCCTATATAGCTCACTAGCATCAATTTTACAAAGTGGATGCATACATTACAGAGCCTAAATTTCACTCCCAATGTTGGTAAGGTTCTGCCCCATTAAGTTCTCGAGTGTAAAGCTTAATCTTGAAAACGATTCTAACATTTTTGACATTTAAGTTTTAAAATAAATTTTTACTCTTTGGTTCCAGCTAAAAAAACAATGCAAAAGGAAAATTTCAGGTAAAATCCATACAAATAAAAATTATTTTAGTTAGAAAATAATTCAATAATTATTTCAAGTGGATTTCACCTGGAAACAAATGAACCGCCCAAAGAACTCTACCACTATTCTATCCATCCACGTACATGTTGATATATGCAGCACATGTACAGAGGGTCAAAATGCCGTAGTGGAAGAGGAAAAATCATGAATTTTTAAGGTGAGAGAGGTGCATGCAGGAGCCAAAGCCTGTTGGAGCCTACCGTGCAATGTATAAGGTATGATGCTGACTGAAGTGCGGTTCAGTGCAGCAATATATATATATATAGGACTATAATAATGTATATCAACAGAACACACACACACGCGCACACAAAAGTTGTCACCAAAGTGGTGAACTAAGAAGTTGTAATCTTCTTTTAATTGCCACTTGTCTTATTCCCAAAACCTATTTAATGCAGTATTTAATACAGAGGTTAAAAAAATGCTTTTCAAAAAAGTTGAAAGTCATTTAATGCAGTTTTTATGTGAACTGACAGAATTTACCCTCTTCAAATACTAAAAGGGCAAAAAAGTAAGGTTACAATCTAGTTGTAACCAGGAAGATTTTCCTATAAAAGGAAAAAACTAAACAATATTGCAAATTAAATAAAAATCACAATGATTGTGTGACATGACCTATAACAATTAAAATAGTATTACAATAAGACACCATAACTATACAAAATTGCAACTAATCAGCAACAAATACATAACCAACGTAGAAGAAATAAAGCCCGAGTTCTATAGCAAATAATCAATGTGCAAAAACAAAGCTCAATACCCAATCAATGTGCACAACAAAATAGTATGTTCTATATACAGAGAAAGCTCCAAGAACAATGTATGTTCAAACGAATAGAGCTTATCCTTTCTTTTGCTTAAATAAAGCACCTTAATGCAATAATGTAAAAGCGTCAAAGATCACCAAGGCACACAAATCCACATTCGTTTGTTTAGGAATGCAAGGCAAAAGACAATAAGACACAAGAGATGCACCTTATGGTTCAAAAGCAAGGCACACACCTCGATGACAGTAACAAAAACTACGCTTTTTAACATGCATTGGGAGATAAAGTAAGTCTGCACTCTATATTCTTTCAACATGAAGATGAAGATAGGTAAGGAAGCAAAACATACTACCAAAATCTTTTCTTTTTCCCGATTGAACATCCCTGGTTGGTTTGAATGATGAACCACTTGGATTGGGACGCGACTTATTTGAGCCAGAAAGGTCACTTGTGCTAGGGACAGAAGCTGCTGGCATTTGTGCTGAAGTTGCTGATTTCCCAGTTTGTCCTGTTGGCAAGTTACTCTGCAACAAAATTGATAACACAATATCCACATCCGGGAAGGGCCCTGATGTTTTAAGAATAAGACCATCAGAGATCACCATGGGAGTAAGCTACAAATAAATAAGATATGCAGGACACAAAGCACACACTCACTCATTTGGAAAAGCAAAAGGTTCTCATTGATCTAAACAACATAAAAAGAAAGATTTAAGAAAATTGAGGAACATGCAAGGATTAAAGGCTACAACATCTTAACTTTTGAGCATTATAAATTGTAGATCATGTTTACAGTGGCCAGGAATGGCTGATTGGTTGTGCAACGGAAACACTCTAGCTTTCACTCACAAAGCACATCTAATTTGATGGAGGTAAAATTTTGTGAACAGAATCTCCTCCAAACCACGGTCAAGTTGCATCATGCTTGATTTGAACATGATGTTCAGCTAAATATGAGGTTGGGTTCATGACTTGCTCTATGCAACCCACTTCAAGCAGGGCTATTCAGAGGTCTTCGAGTTACATGTGCCAATTAAAGAAAATAAAGTCTTCTGGGTGTTTTGTCAAAACTTCTTTCTTTTAGTTCAACATTGATAAGTTTACTAAACATCATTCTGGTCAAAAGTTTTACTTTCACCTATCTTACAGAGTTCTGTTGGCTATATGAGGAATGTGAGTATGATCTTCTATGCATGTGTGATTTAATCACTCAGAAACATGGAATGTTGGGAGTAGTTCATAGTGATGTGTAATTATAATCCGTAAACTTGAGAATGAGGTACATGTTAGGAATGTTGTCTCTTTGATAAAAAGTGGTCTATCTTGTGTGGTTGACGTTGGGACCGGATGTCGAGAAATTTAGATTTGTTGGAAAGACACCAATTAAATGTCCAAGATTCCAAAGGAAAATTATAAAAAGAAGCCCATGAGAATGTCCAATACAATAAGGGCACATCTCATCTCTCTCCCTCACCTCACAAATTCACCTCTGTATGGCTGACCAGCGATTACTAGCAATTCAAGTACAGGTGAGTTGCAGCCTGCAATCCGAACTGAGGACAGATTTTTGGAGTTAGCTCACCTCGCAGGATCATGACCCTTGTACTGATATATTGCAGCACCTATGTCACCCAGGGCACTGGGGGCATGATGACTCAACGTCATCCTCACCTTCCTTTGGCTTATCACGGCAGTTTGTTCAGGGTTCCAAGCTCAATGGTGGCAACTAAACACGAGGCACCAAATGCTAGCTTACATACAAAAGCAAAAGGGAGATTTATCGACAAAGGACAAATCACCAAGATCCATTCCCTTGCGAATGGAAGAAAAGTATGGCTTCTTGGCCAACATTTTCCAAGAGCCCTATACAGATTAAAGAGGAAAAAGGACAATCAGAAAAGAGATGATCCACGTCTTCCTGAGCAATCCAACATAGGCAACAAGAAGGAGAGACTGGAATCTGATGGTGAATGAGAAAAGACTCTATTGGGAGGTAGTCTGAGATGGCCCGTGGGATATGGGTTTTGAACCACAGTAACTTGAGACAAGGAGTTAAGGATCTACAAGATCTGATGAAGTTCAAGTCGCTTGGGAGTGGAAGAGGCCCGAAGAAGATGCAAACCAAACAACAATATCTCCCCCACCATAAGGCCTTCTAGAAATGGAAGATAAGGTATTCTAGATAGCATCCAAAATGAGAGGAGAGAAAGACGAGAGGGAGTGGGACAACCAAAAACAACAAAAAACTCAGTCTTATCCCAAATTAATGAGGTCGGCTACACGGATCCATACAAAAAAAAAAAAGAAAAAAGTCCAGACAAAAGGGGGGGAGATGGAAAGATGAGAATAAGAGGAAAGAGGCACAACCCAGAAGTTAGGAAAATCTCAGCTAAATGGGGTCAGCACCCAAAGATATCTACAACAATGGACTGTTTGAAAAGTTCTGAACTGTAAATGGCATAGCACCCACTACGTGGAGGAGAACCCCCATAGGGTGCCAATGATTAAACCAAATGAAGATGGAGGCCACATCATCAATTGGGCATGAGATGGCCCCATGAGCGATGGGCCAAAGCTTCAGAATTTTGCACCAGACTGAGGAAGCATCAGAATTAGGAAGAGCCGTCCAAAGATACTTTTCTTTTTAGCCACCAACTTTCAAATCAGCTTGAGAATTCCAGCTAAATTAACCTCTTTGATTCTTCTCAATCCCAAACCACCTTCATCCTTGGGAAGACAGACAACAGCCCAATTAATAGGTTGAAGGAATCTAGAGGAATTAGAACCTACAAAGGAATGGGGACAAAGGGCCTCCAACTCCTTGATGGTGAGCTGAGGCAATCCAAAGATGCTAGAATGGTATCTGTAACGTAACTCGAAGACTAATCTGATTAACTCCAAGGGAGTTGCATAAAAGAGAAGCTTGCCTTTCTAGAGTTGGAGTTTCTTAGGTGTAAGGTTCAGCTAGGAGTCCATTGATAGGAGGCAAGCCTAAATACCTGACTAGAAGATGACTGATGGAGAACCCCATTTTCTCAATCAAATTGACCTTGTCAACATCAGAGAGCCCGGAAAAAACAAGAAAGATTTGGAAGTAGGCCAGAAAACCGTCAAAATCTTGCGAAGAAGACAATACTCTTCAGAGAAACAATGTTCGATCTGGAGAAGATCATGAGATCATCCGCGAAGGCTTGGTGAGTGAACTTAAGAGCCTTACACTTGGGGATGGGAGAGGGGGCTTCAAGTGCAAGGGTGAAGATAAGAGGAGAGAGATAGCCTTGACGGATACCCACAACGGAGGCAAAGTAACCAGCTGGATTGCCATTGGCAAGCATTGAGAAGCACGAAGAGGAGATACAATGATGAATCCAATTAACAAACTAGAGGGAAAGCCTTCAAACCCTCTAACTATTTCATTGCAAAGGATGATATTATCCAAAATGCTCCTATCGGCGATGAAAGCTAATCGGTTGTCACTAACAAGAGAGTCAACCACCAACTTATCCTGTTGGCATGGACTTTGGAAATGAACTTATATAGTAGGTTGCAAAGAATAGTGGGACTGAAGTCTGATATAACACATGCACCTTCCTTCTTGGGGATGAGGTCAAGGAAGCTTATTCCTAAATCTGACTGGGATTGAAGAAGAAACTCTTAAGGACCTTGATGAGGTCATCTTTAATAATGTCCTAGTAAGAAGAGAAGAATCTCATGCTAAAACCACCGGGCTAGGGGGCTCTAGTAGCCTTATGGGAAAGAACCACCGCTAAGATTTCTTCTTCTGAGAGGATGGCCTGAAGTGTGCTCATGAGGTGACTAGGAATGAACTTATTAAGCAGATTCTCAGGGATGGGCCCAATGAGTGCCATAGAGGATGGCTTGAAGATCTCCTTGAAGTAACCAATTGCCTTTGCTTTAATATCTTGAACGTGAAGGAGAGATGATCCATCCGCGGTCAACAACATAAGAATGGAGTTGATAGTTGATATGGCTTTAATGGACCTATGAAAGTAAGCAGTATTAGAACCACCAAGCTCCAACCATTTAATCCTCGACTTTTGCCTCAAGAAACTCTCCACTTAGGCAACCAAGGAAAGAAGTTCCAAAGATACCACTTTTTCTTCATCAACTAGAGAGTAATTATGGATGTCGGATTAGAGCCTCAACTACATATCACAAAGCTTGCTCCTACAGTCCAAAGATTCAGAGAGATACCCCCAAACTTGATGGATTCTAAATAAAGGAATATTTTAACATTAGATACCCCACAAACTTGATGGATTCTAAATAAAGGGATATTTTAACATTGCAAAGATTCTTGCTAAAGGCACTAAGGGGGCAGAAAAGGCTTGGATAGGCTGATTCCGAGCCTCTTTAACAATGGAGATAAAATCTCAGTACGATGACCATAGGTCGAAGAACTCGAAAAGCTTGGAGCTAAAGGAAATATAAGGTTGGCTAGGCAAGAGTATGTGGCTATGGTCAGAAATACCAAGGGGTCAAAGGAAGCATGGGAAGCGGGGAAGGTGGGCAGCCAAGCTTCATTGACCAGGATCCTGTCATTGGATGGCAAGGGAAGGGTACTGCACATGCTCCAAGTTGGAGGAACTAGCCAAAGAAGCACAAGAAATTGAAGGGGAACTTCCGTGATGACCATGATAGACCCGGAGAGGGGTGGGTGAAGAAATTGGAGGGGGGACGGCAGGGAGTCAATGGGGACCAGTCGAGATAGACCAGGGGAAGAAGCGGCATGCTTCAAGCCACGAGGAAGGGATAGTTGCATAGCAGTATGAAACAATGTACATGGAGGGGTCGAGTAAAGATGAAGGGTTGGATGATAGGTGGGTCAAGTGGGGCATCAGCTAGTTCGAGCCCTCATATAGTTTAGGTGGGTAGAATGGAGGAATGGAGGGCTTCGGGTTCAGCCTAACTGAAGAAGGCAGTTGAGGATTTGTGCCCTAATGCCGCCTAAGGTGGTGGGAAGGATGAGCCTCAATGCCTCGTAGTGATGGGTATGATGGGCCTTATAAGGGGGAGTGGCAGGAGAACGAAAGGCCCAGTAGAGGGGTCTGTTATTGGGAGGTTTGGGAAAATGGAATGGCCCAACATATACTTCAGACTGTTCGAATGACGAAGAGGATGTTGTGAAGGATTGAGGTCTCTAGGCCCTAGCCCAGGGGGTAAGAAGGTAAAGTGGTGGGAAGGTTGTAATGCACAGGGTAGTGTCTAGAGAAGCACTGGATTCAGGCAGTGAATCAAGGGAGCAACTGTAGGATGGTGGTAGTCGTGGAAATCGAAGACGCAGTTGAGAAATGGTGACTGGCGCAAAGGGAGGGTCGTATGGTTGCAAATGGAAGGGCGGGGCTGACTATAACAGGATCAGGAGAGCGGCAATGTTCAAGGGATGTACTGGTAGTAATTTTATAGAGACACGAGAAGGCCTGAGAAATGGCACCATTTCACTCTCAGATTAATGTACTGAGTGCACATTCCAACAGCGCACACACACGTGCGTGTGAAGAGAGAGATGGTGAGTGGCTGAGGGGCAAAGGGAGGGTAAGGGCAACTTGCACGGAGGTGCTAGGTTGCAGATGGGAGGCAGGGCAAACTACGATAAGATCAAGAGAGTGGGAGGGTTAGAGGGATGGACCGTTGGTCATTCTACAGAAACACAAAGAAGGCATGAGAAATGGCAACATTCCACTCTCAGTTTGATATGCTGACTCCACATTCCAAGACTAGCTCATGTTAGGACCTCAATGTTGGTTCAGTTGGTTGGATTATGGATTGATAGGGGCAACAGTTAAGGTTGGGCTCGGGTTCACCATCAATTAAAAAACTACCAGCCTGACTTGCACCCCTACCATGTCCTCCAAAAAGTGCACATGGTAAAGAAGGGGGAAAGACAAGATTAACAAAATGATAAAGCACAATTTCACTCATAAACGAAAATATCAGATTCATGAATACTTTAATCAGGTTACCAGTTACCATGTGGATCCAAGCATCCAGATCCAGAGACTGATGTGTTTTAACCTTTCTAATGTTGCTATGCTCACAGAGTAAAATATTTTTTTGACTTTGGACCAGCTTTGTAGCTTGATAATAACTAACGGGGAATCATCACAGTAGTTGATAAAGATGATATATAATTTGTTATGCAAGAACTAGAACAAACACAAGTTGACGTTTACTTTTCTGTGAAAATTTAATGGGACTTTCAAGTGAATTTTAGGTGAATGCATATGTGTGCAAGGGGACAGCCATCAACTAAATATATGGCATCATATGTAACAAATGGAAATAACAAGGAATTTAAGAGAGTACCCTCTGAAGCAGGCAATTGTGCTATGAATGTTACCAATGCCGGCGGGATTACTTTAAGAATTTCTTCAAGTGGCATTGATGTTCCACCACCAACTAAGGAAACACCTGGAGCAGATGTTGTTGAGCTAGAAATAGATGGAAGTCCTGGTGCTGTCACATTAGGAACAAATCCAGTGCCTACAGTCACAAAAAGTGAGATCAGGTCAGAAACTATGCTAAATTTTTAAGACTAAAGACTGCCAGTTAATATGAGACAAGAGAGACATGAATAAGCACAAACTAACCCCTTGAGCATAAGAAAGAGGACATGATCTCACATAACTACACACCCACCAGAAAAACCAAAAACCAGAAGATCATAGCATCCAACAGCAATGGAACCCCATAACTTAGCTGCCACTTGAAAGTTAAAAATTCTAAAATTGTTTCTTATAAAAACACGATTCTGCCCCAACTTCAAAAACTCAACTCAACCTTGTTCCAAATGGGTCTGCTATATGGATCCTTTTTCTCCAATCAACTCTATTCAAAGTCATACTTGTTATTGGTCCTTAACTATGCATGTCTTTCCTCACCACATCTCCTGGAGTCATTTTAAGCCTATCCCTGGCTCTTTTAGCTCCTTCAATCTGAATCAAATCACCCCTCTGTACTGGAGCATTCAAAGGACTCCGTTGCACATGTACATGCCACCTCAAAACACTTTCTCAGAACTCATCATATATCAGAGCTACTCCGGGGGAGGGGGCGCGAGAACTACGCAGCCTTACCCCGAGAATGTCGAGAGGCTGTTTCAACTGCTTGACCACTAGATTGCAACATCAGAGATACTCCTAAATTAGTTCTAATTTGTTCATTCCTTATTTTAGTTTTTCCAGTTTCACCACTAATCCATCTCAACATCCTCATTTCATCTACACTAAGTTTGTCTTTTATATGTTTTTTATTTCAATGCCCAACTCGCAGTTCCATACATCATTGCCAATCGTATAATGATCATTTAAAATTTCCCTTCAAGTTTTAAGCGAATACATCCACCACACAACACTCCGGATGCACCTCTCCACTTCGGATCACTTTGGTATGATTTCGATTTCAATTTCAGATTTATTTCGTTTTTTGGTCAAGAAATTGAAATTGTTTGGTTGCATTAATTGAAATAGTTTCAAGAAATAGAAATAAGTTTGGCAATCCACTTTTGAGAACAGATTCTCAATTGAATATATTTCTTGGGAAAGGGTATCGTCTTGTAAGCTATGACTCTTTCTTCTGTTGACAGTGTTCTAATAAGCCCTTCCACTTGGTATAGCAACCCTGCTCTACTGAACAGATCAATTAGACAGCCCAAGTGCTCAACTATTGGTTTCATATTGTAAACCCCAATCATCCTATCAAACAAAAGACAACCCTCCTCAAGTAGGCCTGATCAGAAACAAATGTTGCTTCATTTGGCTCAATTCCTCCCTTCTACATCAATTGGCATGTGTCCGGTTTAAATGTCTTTAATTGTTGATTGATTGTCCTGAACTTTGAAATATTTTTCTCATTTGTGCTTCCTTTTCATTCTTTTGTGTGTGTGTGTGAGAACCAATTTTATCTAAACAGGTATAATAGCTATAATAAACCAGAGAATATACCAGGCTTTTGCCTTGGATCATAGATCACCATTCGAGAAGTATCTGGATAAATAACCTTTGAAGATAGAGCTGATGACTTCAAATTAGTTGCCAGTCCCGCAGAAACCTTCTCTCCACCTAAAAGAAAGTTTTATCTCACCACCACCAAGAAATCACTAACAACCAAAATCACCAGAATGAAAAAAGTTTGTGTACCTATAGAACTGGTTCCATTGGCTAGAGTTGACTTGTCAACCTTTTTATTGATGGTTTTGGCAAGCCACTGAAAAGGTCAGATAAACATGGGACATTTAGAATTTAAATACCTTTAAAGATACAAAAACTATTCTTTTATAGTACCCTCACTCTTTTCTAATACTCTTACAAATAAGAAATTTATTATTTTCAAAGTACAGACAATGAAAAAATATAGTCATAAGTCATAACAAAACAATCATTTAATAAGTTTGCAGAAAAGTTATTGAAGCTCATAAATCCACATGCAAAAAGAGTGAGAAAGTTATCGTTGAAACCTTTCACAGGCATGAAGCAGAATAAGATGCACACAGATCTTATTTCACCATGCTAAACAAAATTAGCAGTTTTTTATTACATGAAGTTAAATCCAAATAATAGGCAACTATATAAAGCTGCATTAGTGATTACACTGATGTTGGTTCAACTCCCAAAAACTCAATGCTACAGAGTATCAAGTTTATAAAATGAGCAGTGCTCTCCACTTTAATTTATCAGTTACACACAAATTATATGGAGTTGAGGAATTAGTTTCATACTATTATCAATAAATAAACTGAGATCTTATGAGAAAAACAAGAATATTTGATCAACTCCATAATAAAATGTCATATCAGTTGCTGTCAACATATTTTCCTGAAACATTACCAGTTCAGATAGATGTTTTGGTCAGTCTGGTTTTAGCTCTAATTTCGCTTTCTCGGCTTTCGAATCAATAAATTTTATTGCATAAAATATTTTCTTCTGTTTCATATAAATTTTATTAGGTACATTGCAGATTGAATCCCTCATTGCTATTGTTATGCTCCAAGCCTGGACCTGACCATAACATGGTCCCAGGCATACATGATGCGGATCCGTGCTCCAAATATGGAATCGGATCGCTTATGGGCCCACTTGGACACAAAATAAACCAACGGCAGATTCATAATTAAATTAGATCTTCAACTAGATGGCAGAACTGTAATTAATTCAAGTTTCCAATGAGAGGGGCAGGCTTGTAAATAAAAGGGATCTTAAAAGGGTATGTGGAAGTTAAAGTAAAATAAGGGGATATGAATGAAATTAAGAATTACTGTGAAGGGATAGATTAGGAAGCAAAATTTAAGGCAAAGGCTAGGGGGAAAAAAAGGAGAAAGTAGGGGTATTTTGGAAACACAAAGGACAAAAGAATAATGGACAAGGAAAAAAAAACCCTTTTTGAAATAAGCAAGCCCATGATTCTGGTATTAGGTTGTCTTCAACCTTGGAGTTTCAGCCATGGTGAAAGGCGGAACCTAGCAGAAGAACAAGAGGAACTCCCTCATCTTTGGCCCCCTGGACTTGAGATTTCAGGTGAAGGGTTGCACCATCCAGATCTTTCGAACCCAGAAATATTAGTCGCAAACAACAAGGGCACAAGGAGTATTAACTTCTGCAAATCAGATCTGGTCGCTGAAGTAGTTGCAGATTCCAATAGCAGCTCGACTCACACCACCTACTTGAGTAGTAATGTAGAACTAGGATTGGCAAGGCCAACCTAATCCCAAACTGCAGGATACTTATCAACGAACAACCATTATCCAAAGTAGAACAGCAACACAACACAGCCCAGGATTAAAAGGGAAAACCAAGTCTATAACAGCCATAGTTGTCGTGGCCTAGGCGGCGATTTGGCATCTCGGTGAAAAAAAGAGGTCACGGCAGTCCTACGATTTGCGTGTCTCACAATTGGCAGCGTCATTGGATGCTAGGCGTCGACATGGAGCAGCCATGGACGCCAGACCACGACTTATTCACTAGGCGGTCGACTTTCTGTATTAGTGTTTTTTTTTTTTTACTAACAATATTTTGTTTATTATATTTTAATTGGCAGCATAAAATTAAAACACTCGAGGCCTGACATTTCTCAAATCCAAATTACCAAAAGAACCAAAAAACCTCGAGCTCGAACTCTCGAAGAGACCAAAACCCTCGAACCAGCAACCACCGCTTGCAACTTCTTCTTCTCCTTCTCCGCCAGCAAGAGCAACAACAGCCTGCAACGTTTTCTCCTTCTCCGGCAGCAAGAGTGACTACAACCAGCAACCAGAAGCCATCGCCTGCGACGTCTTCTCCTCCAGCAACAAGAGCAACAACCAGGTAAGGGCCCCACCTGCGAGTCTGCAACTTCGATCTTTCTCCTCCTCCTTCTGATCTTTTTCTTTGTTCCAATCCTTTTTTTTTTTATGCAGCTCTCCTCCTTCTATTCTTTGCTCCGGTTGGTTATTCTCTGCAACCTCCGCCCTATGGTTCTCTTCTCTTTTGCGTTGAATCGTTGATAGTTAAACTTTGAAAAATATAAAATATAAAATCGCCGAGCCAAAAACCAATTAAATCGGGGATTCCTCTGCTGAGTAGTCAAAATATCGCCGATGCTTCGTCTTCGACGATTGTCTTACTTCAGTCCAATGGGCTACAAAATACAGAGTGGTAAGATCTCTGTGAACAGCACAACCAGACTGAGCTAAAGAAATAGAAGAGAAATCTAATGTAGTATGAGAGGATTGACAAGGTTCAGGACCTCAAGTATGGTTCTGCTTGCAGAACATAGTAATCAATGAAACCCATCTCTTAATTTTTCTTTTTCTTTTGATGCAACGTTAGCAGAGCCATACTTTCTTGGTGATTGAGTTTCTCTTTGATTTTTTCAGTTTCAGTACCTTCTATTATTTGTTTTTTGGTGGGTTGAAAGCAATGCAGGAATTATCATATGGGTTTAGATGGATTCAAGTCCTTTTTCTGTTCTTTGTTGTTTTAGCCTTTTGGATGTTTATAATAAGTTTTCCTCTTTAGTTGTATGTCTAGTTATCTACTATCTAGAACTTAATCTGAAGGTGGGAAATCATATATTTTAGATTGCTGGAAAAAAAAAATTTATAAGAACTTGACAATGGTCTTGGTTGTGTTAAGTGAAATGATTAAGTTGGATTTGTAAGTGTTTGATTGTTTTCTTTTTGATATTATTATGTTAATGTTATTGGTTAACACTTAACATACTTTATTACTCTGTTTTGTAACTTGTAGGATAATAGGACTATCGGAGTTCATAATGGATGGTACTGTTGGTGGTAGTAGTGGGGGTGATAATATAAGCACGGCTGCATATGATCCATCCAAAGGCCCAACCAGGAAGGCCAAATCAAATGACCCTGGGTGGAAGTATGGGTATTGGCCTGACCTTTTAGACAAGAACCTTGTTAAATGCACTCTTTGTGGAAAAAACCTCAAGTGTGGAATTAAAAGGTTAAAGCAACATTTGGTGGGTGGATATGGAAATGTTGCTAAATGTACCAAGGCAACTGTAGCGATTGCTACAGAGATGAATGCAGCTCTTATGCGCAATAAGAAGAAAATGATGCAAGACATTTTGGATGATGATGATGTTGATGTTGATGTTGATGTTGATGTTGGTGTTGGTGTTGGTGCTGATGTGGATGTTGATATAGAAGTTGAAGGTCAAAAACAGTCCAGTAGGACTCCTTCTACAACCTCTAGACTTATTCCTAGCTCTGGGACAGCTGCTAAGAAAAAGAAAGTAGTCATTCAACCACAAGTAAGGGGCCCCATGGATGCTCATGTTAGATGGACTCTTGAGCAAGTGGTTGTTGAGAGGCATCTTAAAGGTAGTACTCAGACTACTATAGAGAACCGGTTTAGATCAGCGGAAGAAAAAAAGAGAGTTGATAATCACATTGTTGACTGGGTTTATCAGTGTGGTATTCCATTCAATGCTCTTAAGTCAAGGAGGTTTGAGGTGATGGTGGAATCTATTGCACAGTACGGGTAAGGATATAAGCCCCCAAGTTATCATGAAGTGAGAGTGCCATTGTTAAAGGCAGCAAAAGATAGAACTGCAGAGATGAAGAATAAATATGAAGAGTATTGGAAGTAGCATGGGTGCACTCTAACGACTGATGGGTGGACGGATAAAAGAGGAAGGCATTTAATCAATTTCCTCGTTAACTGTCCAGAGGAGATTTATTTTATGGAATCTATTAATGCATCTAGTATATCTCAAACTGCAGAGAAGTTGTTTGAATTGATTGACAACAAAGTTCAAGAAATTGGTGAGGACTATGTTGTGCAAGGCAGCAAAAGATAGAACTGCAGAGATGAAGAATAAATATGAAGAGTATTGGAAGCAGTATGGGTGCACTCTAACGACTGATGGGTGGACGGATAAAAGAGGAAGGCATTTAATCAATTTCCTCGTTAACTGTCCAGAGGGGATTTATTTTATGGAATCTATTGATGCATCTAGTATATCTCAAACTGCAGAGAAGTTGTTTGAATTGATTGACAACAAAGTTCAAGAAATTGGTGAGGACTATGTTGTGCAAATTGTGTCAGATAATGCACCGGCTTAAATTAGCCGGTACAATGCTGATGCAGAAGAGGACAAAGCTATATTGGACTCCTTGTGTAGCGCATTGCATTGACCTGGTGTTGAAGGAAATAGGACTCTTGAAATCTAATAGAAATGTGATAAGTAAGGCAGAAAAAGTAACCAACTTCATCTACAGGCACACACGCATTCTTGATGCAATGAGGGCTAGAACAAATGGGAGGGATCTTGTGAGGACAGCAGCTACTAGATTTGCAACTGCATTTCTAACACTTCAAAGCTTGTTAAAACATAAAGATGACTTAAGACATTTGTTTATTTCTGAAGAATGGACTAGTTCTAATTTGGCAAAGACCGAGGCTGGGAAGAAAGTGGTTGAGACAGTGTTTGCTGTAGCAGTTTGGAATGGTGTGGAAAATTGTCTTAGAGCTTCAAAGCCACTTCTTACTGTCTTGAGGATTGTGGATGGTGATGAGAGGCCTTTTATGCTCGAGGTTCAATTTGCCATGGATGAGGCAAAAAAGAAAATAAAAGAAAATTTTGGGGATAGAGAAAGGCAATACAAGAAAGTATTAGATATTGTTAACAGGCGTTGGGAGATTCAGATGGGGTGTCCTTTGTATGGAGCAGCACTATTTCTTAATCTTGGCAAATTTTTTTCTTATAAGGAAGGTGATGATGGTGGCTACCAAATTATATCTTCTCTACAGCTTGCATTTAATGAAGTCATTGAAAGAATGATACATGAACCAGCTTTACAAGACAAGATAAATACTCAAGCCACTTTGTATAGATATTCTCGAGGTGGTTTTGCCTCGGATATGGTGATTAGATCACGGGCAACCATAAGTCCTAGTAAGTACATTGTTCAGTTGTTTTGTTTGTCTGTTTGTGTGATATATTAAATATTAATCTAGCGATTTTTATATATATTTATTTTTTATAGTTACATGGTGGGGTTCATTTGGAGATCATGCTTTTGAGCTTTCAAAGGTTGCAAGACATATTCTAGGGCTTTGTTGCTCCTCTTCTGGTTGCGAGCACAACGGGAGCATATTTGAGTTTGTAAGTAGCTGGGTATTACATCTATTTCATATTTTAGACTTTTTATTTTTGGAACAATAACTTTGTTTGTTGTTCTCTATTGTTTATGAATTCAGATTCATACCAAGAAGAGGAATAGGCTAGAACATCAACGTTTGAATGATCTAGTCTATGTTCAATGCAATCACCGCCTAGAAGAAAGGTTTCAACAAAGGCATCTCGATAACAGAAATTATAATCCACTTGTGCTTGACGATCTGGATTGGAGTAGTGAGTGGATGATTGACGAGCAAGTGGATGATGTAGTCCATCCCGATGCTGATCTCACATGGGACGTTGTTGGTAGAGCAATGGGGGCAACAATGGAGGGGCCCAATCGACCCAGGAGAGCTCAATCATCAACCTCTAGAGGAAATATATGCTACACATGCCGTGGTAGAGGGAGGGCTGTTGGGGAGTCATCAGAATCAGATGGGGAAGAAGATTTGGAAGAAGAGGATGATGTGAATGATGACTTAGACGTCACAGATAACTTTGGTGAAAATGCAAATGCTTCTAGTGGACAACAAAGGAATCTGCCTTAGAATTGTTCCTGAAGACAGACCAAAGACAGCTTTTTGCATTCCAGGCTACCATATGCAACGGACAGTCATGCCTTTTGGTCTCAAAACAGCACCCTCTATCTTCCAGAGAGCCATGATGAAGATCTTTGCTCCCATCCAAGACCATGCGCTTGTGTATATTGATGATATTCTTCTCTTCTCCAACACAGAAGCAGCACATCTTCAGCTTCTCCAACACTTTCATCAAATTGTTCAACAATATGGTCTTATGCTCTCCCCCAAGAAGATACAAATTGGCGTTCCTTCTATTGATTTTCTTGGTGTTACTATTTCCAAAGGACAATATCAACTGCAACCACATATTGCAACTTCTTTGCAGCTATTTCCAGATGGTCCTCTCACCAAAAATCAAGTTCAACAATTTCTTGGGATAGTCAACTATATGATGGAGTTTCTTCCACAACAGATCATTCATACTGCCTTGCTCCATCAACTTTTGCGTAAGAATGCTCCTCCATGGTCTGCTGCTCACACAACAGCTATACAGGCTTTAAAGAAACTCTCTGAGCACCTCCCCACACTTCAAATCCCCTCCACTGGAAAAAGAATCTTACAAACAGATGCCAATGACACTCACTGGGGTGCAGTTCGTCTTGAAGAACAACCTTCTACAGCTACAAGAACTATTTGTGGATACAAAAATGGATCCTTCAAACCCTCTGAAACTCATTATCACTCTACATTTAAAGAGATCCTAGCAGTCAAAAGAGGCATCGAGAAGTTCCAATTCCATTTAATTGGCCATCAGTTCCTAGTCGAACTCGACATGTCCAGTTTCCCACGGATGCTTGAATTTTGAGAAAAACATCTCCCTCAGGCACAACTTCTCCGATGGGCTCAGTGGTTCTCCCAATGGTCTTTTGATGTTAAACACATTAAAGGAAAAGACAATGTTTTGGCAAATTTCCTCTCCCGATGACCAACCTCAACCTTTGCCATTATCCCTTTACTTTTCCCCATAACCCCTGGAGCCTCCTCCTCTCAGTATCCCCTATCACCAGGACATAACCTTTGTTATTCCCTTCCTCCAACCCTTCCCTTAGAAATCCTCCAGGACCTCACTTTGAGAACAGTCCTTTCATACAGCAGGTCTATAGCCTTCCGACTCCTCAAAGTTTCTCTTCGAAGTCATGGACTCCCCATCTTAGAACTTTGTTTTCATCCTGACTATCATTTCCTCACCATGTTTACCTTCACTTCTCCTGCTGAAATCTCAGAATTTCCTCTCATCTACAAGTGCATATTTTGGCACCTCTGTTCTACCCACACCATCGCCCTTAATTTTCCCCTTCTTACCCTTCGTTGGTTTTTAGGTCGATGGACAGATCCTCTTCACCACAATCATCCTCTTTACAACCATCCCCAACGGGTTAATCCTATCCTACAGTTTCTCCAGTTATTCGCCCCACCAGAACATTGGCTTACCCTATTATCTGGCTATCTCCCTTCCTCTGATGACCCATATCCAGATATTCCCCATATCATAATTCTCTTTCACCGACCCCCTGTCATCCATCAAACCTTTGATCCAAATCAACGACCCTGCCATCACATTCAATATGTGTCTGATTTCCATATCTATGGCATCAAGCCATATGATCCTTACCACACTCGTTTCGGCCATCGGGATGAATGGAGAAGATTTCTTTCCACTATGTGTCGAGTCAATGACACTCTGCCACAACAAGTACCGACTCCACTCCTTGACCGTTTAGATAAGGCGTGGGATCTCCATCAATCCGGGCACCTCACTGATCCTCGAATCGAGCGCCTCCTTGATGTTCACAACGAATGGCTCATTGATCATGCTACTTTCTATCCAGCCAGTAGCACTTACAGTTCTGATACCGACTAGGGTTATCTTCTCGTATATCGTGTAAAAGTAACTTGTGCTTTAATAATGTATTGTCTTCTTTGTACTATTTGCTTTTATGCTTTTGTACTATTTGCTTTTATGTGTCGGTAACCATATGAGTTGGAATCCAATGTAATCCAATGTACTCTTTTCCCTATAAAAGGGCTCAAGATTAATGAAGATGGATCATCGATTTTTAGAGAGAGCTCTGATTCCATTTTTAGAGAGATTTTCACACAAGGATTCGATGATCCATCTTCATTAATCTTGAGCCCTTTTATAGGGAAAAGAGTACATTGGATTACATTGGATTCCAGCTCATATGGTTATCGACACATAAAAGCAAATAGTACAAAAGCATAAAAGCAATAAGTACAAAGAAGACAATACATTATTAAAGCACACGTTACTTTTACACGATATACGAGAAGATAACCCTAGTCGGTATCAGAATTGTAAGTGCTACTGGCTGGATAGAAAGTAGCATGATCAATGAGCCATTCGTTGTGAACATCAAGGAGGCGCTCGATTCGAGGATCAGTGAGGTGACCGGATTGATGGAGATCCCACGCCTTATCTAAACGGTCAAGGAGTGGAGTCGGTACTTGTTGTGGCAGAGTGTCATTGACTCGACACATAGTGGAAAGAAATCTTCTCCATTCATCCCGATGGCCGAAACGAGTGTGGTAAGGATCATATGGCTTGATGCCATAGATATGGAAATCAGACACATATTGAATGTGATGGCAGGGTCGTTGATTTGGATCAAAGGTTTGATGGATGACAGGGGGTTGGTGAAAGAGAATTATGATATGGGGAATATCTGGATATGGGTCATCAGAGGAAGGGAGATAGCCAGATAATAGGGTAAGCCAATGTTCTGGTGGGGCGAATAACTGGAGAAACTGTAGGATAGGATTAACCCGTTGGGGATGGTTGTAAAGAGGATGATTGTGGTGAAGAGGATCTGTCCATCGACCTAAAAACCAACGAAGGGTAAGAAGGGGAAAATTAAGGGCGATGGTGTGGGTAGAACAGAGGTGCCAAAATATGCACTTGTAGATGAGAGGAAATTCTGAGATTTCAGCAGGAGAAGTGAAGGTAAACATGGTGAGGAAATGATAGTCAGGATGAAAACAAAGTTCTAAGATGGGGAGTCCATGACTTCGAAGAGAAACTTTGAGGAGTCGGAAGGCTATAGACCTGCTGTATGAAAGGACTGTTCTCAAAGTGAGGTCCTGGAGGATTTCTAAGGGAAGGGTNTCTTCGAAGACATGGACTCCCCATCTCAGGACTTTGTTTTCATCCTGACTATCATTTCCTCACCATGTTTACCTTCACTTCTCCTGCTGAAATCTCAGAATTTCCTCTCATCTACAAGTGCATATTCTGGCACCTCTGTTCTACCCACACCATCGCCCTTAATTTCCCCCTTCTTACCCTTCATTGGTTTTTAGGTCGATGGACAGATCCTCTTCACCACCATCATCCTCTTTACAACCATCCCCAACAGGTTAATCCTATCCTACAGTTTCTCCAGTTATTCACCCCACCAGAACATTGGCTTACCCTATTATCTGGCTATCTCCCTTCCTCTGATGACCCATTTCCAGATATTCCCCATATCATAATTCTCTTTCACCGACCCCCTGTCATCCATCAAACCTTTGATCCAAATCAACGACCCTGCCATCACATTCAATGTGTATGATTTTTATATCTATGGCATCAAGCCATATGATCCTTACCACACTCGTTTCGGCCATCGGGATGAATGGAGAAGATTTCTTTCCATTATGTGTTGAGTCAATGACACTCTGCCACAACAAGTACCGACTCCACTCCTTGACCGTTTAGATAAGGCGTGGGATCTCCATCAATCCGGTCACCTCACTGATCCTCGAATCGAGCGCCTCCTTGATGCTCACAACGAATGGCTCATTGATCATGCTACTTTCTATCCAGCCAGCAGCACTGACAGTTCTGATACCGACTAGGGTTATCTTCTCGTATATCGTGTAAAAGTAACGTGTGCTTTAATAATGTATTGTCTTCTTTGTACTATTTGCTTTTGTACTATTTGCTTTTATGTGTCGGTAACCATATGAGCTGGAATCCAATGTAATCCAATGTACTCTTTTCCCTATAAAAGGGCTCAAGATTAATGAAGATGGATCATCGAATCCTTGTGTGAAAATCTCTCTCTAAAAATGGTATCAGAGCTCTCTCTAAAAATCGATGATCCATCTTCATTAATCTTGAGCCCTTTTATAGGGAAAAGTGTACATTGGATTACATTGGATTCCAACTCATATGGTTACCGACACATAAAAGCAAATAGTGCAAAAGCATAAAAGCAAATAGTACAAAGAAGACAATACATTATTAAAGCACACATTACTTTTACACGATATAAGAGAAGATAACCCTAGTCGGTATCAGAACTGTCAGTGCTGCTGGCTGGATAGAAAGTAGCATGATCAATGAGCCATTCGTTGTGAGCATCAAGGAGGCGCTCGATTTGAGGATCAGTGAGGTGACCGGATTGATGGAGATCCCACGCCTTATCTAAAGGGTCAAGGAGTGGAGTCGGTACTTGTTGTGGTAGTGTCATTGACTCGACACATAGTGGAAATAAATCTTCTCCATTCATCCCGATGGCCGAAACGAGTGTGGTAAGGATCATATGGCTTGATGCCATAGATATGGAAATCAGACACATATTAAATGTGATGGCAGGGTCGTTGATTTGGATCAAAGGTTTGATGGATGACAGGGGGTCGGTGAAAGAGAATTATGATATGGGGAATATCTGGATATGGGTCATCAGAGGAAGGGAGATAGCCAGATAATAGAGTAAGCCAATGTTCGGGTGGGGCGAATAACTGGAGAAACTGTAGGATAGGATTAACCTGTTGGGGATGGTTGATCATCGATTTTTAGAGAGAGAGCTCTGATACCATTTTTAGAGAGAGATTTTCACACAAGGATTCGATGATCCATCTTCATTAATCTTGAGCCCTTTTATAGGGAAAAGAGTACATTGGATTACATTGGATTCCAGCTCATATGGTTACCGACACATAAAAGCAAATAGTACAAAAGTATAAAAGCAAATAGTACAAAAGCAAATAGTACAAAGAAGACAATACATTATTAAAGCACACGTTACTTTTACACAATATACAAGAAGATAACCCTAGTTGGTATCAGAACTGTCAGTGCTGCTGGCTGGATAGAAAGTAGCATGATCAATGAGCCATTCGTTGTGAGCATCAAGGAGGCGCTCGATTTGAGGATCAGTGAGGTGACCGGATTGATGGAGATCCCACGCCTTATCTAAAGGGTCAAGGAGTGGAGTCGGTACTTGTTGTGGTAGTGTCATTGACTCGACACATAGTGGAAATAAATCTTCTCCATTCATCCCGATGGCCGAAACGAGTGTGGTAAGGATCATATGGCTTGATGCCATAGATATGGAAATCAGACACATATTAAATGTGATGGCAGGGTCGTTGATTTGGATCAAAGGTTTGATGGATGACAGGGGGTCGGTGAAAGAGAATTATGATATGGGGAATATCTGGATATGGGTCATCAGAGGAAGGGAGATAGCCAGATAATAGGGTAAGCCAATGTTCTGGTGGGGCGAATAACTGGAGAAACTGTAGGATAGGATTAACCCGTTGGGGATGGTTGTAAAGAGGATGATTGTGGTGAAGAGGATCTGTCCATCGACCTAAAAACCAACGAAGGGTAAGAAGGGGAAAATTAAGGGCGATGGTGTGGGTAGAACAGAGGTGCCAAAATATGCACTTGTAGATGAGAGGAAATTCTGAGATTTCAGCAGGAGAAGTGAAGGTAAACATGGTGAGGAAATGATAGTCAGGATGAAAACAAAGTCCTGAGATGGGGAGTCCATGTCTTCGAAGAGAAACTTCAAGGAGTCGGAAGGCTGTAGACCTGCTGTATGAAAGGACTGTTCTCAAAGTGAGGTCCTGGAGGATTTCTAAGGGAAGGGTTGGAGGAAGGGAACAATAAAGGTTATGTCCTGGTGATGGGGGAGACTGAGAGGTGGAGGCTCCAGGGGTTATGGGGAAAAGTAAAGGGATAATGGCAAAGGTTGAGGTTGGTCGTCGGGAGAGGAAATCTGCCAAAACATTGTCTTTTCCTTTAATGTGTTTAACATCAAAAGACCATTGGGAGAACCACTGAGCCCATCTGAGAAGTTGTGCCTGAGGGAGATGTTTTTGTCGAAATTCAAGCATCCGTGGGAAACTGGACATGTCGAGTTCGACTAGGAACTGATGGCCAATTAAATGGAATTGGAACTTCTCGATGCCTCTTTTGACTGCTAGGATCTCTTTAAATGTAGAGTGATAATGAGTTTCAGAGGGTTTGAAGGATCCACTTTTGTATCCACAAATAGTTCTTGCAGCTGTAGAAGGTTGTTCTTCAAGAAGAACTGCACCCCAGTGAATGTCACTGGCATCTGTTTGTAAGATTCTTTTTCCAGTGGAGGGGATTTGAAGTGTGGGGAGGTGCTCAGAGAGTTTCTTTAAAGCCTGTATAGCTGTTGTGTGAGCAGCAGACCATGGAGGAGCATTCTTACGCAAAAGTTGATGGAGCAAGGCAGTATGAATGATCTATTGTGGAAGAAACTCCGTCATATAGTTGACTATCCCAAGAAATTGTTGAACTTGATTTTTGGTGAGAGGACCATCTGGAAATAGCTGCAAAGAAGTTGCAATATGTGGTTGCAGATGATATTGTCCTTTGGAAATAGTAACACCAAAAAAATCAATAGAAGGGACGCCAATTTGTATCTTCTTGGGGGAGAGCATAAGACCATATTGTTGAACAATTTGATGAAAGTGTTGGAGAAGCTGAAGATGTGCTGCTTCTGTGTTGGAGAAGAGAAGAATATCATCAATATATACAAGCGCATGGTCTTGGATGGGAGCAAAGATCTTCATCATAGCTCTCTGGAAGATAGAGGGGGTTGTTTTGAGACCAAAAGGCATGACTGTCCATTGCATATGGTAGCCTGGAATGCAAAAAGCTGTCTTTGGTCTGTCTTCAGGAACAATTCCAAGTTGCCAAAATCCTGCTTTGAGGTCAAACTTGGAGAACACAGTGGCATAGGCTAATTGGAGAAGTAAAGCTGGACGTGTTGGGAGAGGGCACTTTTCATCAGCCAAAAAGAAATTTAAAGGACGATAATTAATCACCATTCTCAACTTTCCTTGAATTTGTTCTGTTCTTTTGTTAACATAAAATGCCTGGCATGCCCATGGGGAGAAGGTATGTTCCAGAAGTCCTTCAGACTGAAGTTGTTGAATCTCTTGAATAGCTAAGGAAAGATGTTCCGGATTAAGGTTTGGATGGCTGGCTTTTGTCGCATTGACATCCTCATTTTTCTTGAAAGGCAGTGTAATGAAGAAGTCAGGGTTCTGCCATAACGGGCGAGAACACTTTGTAAGAAATTCCAAATGAGATTCTGCACAAGAGGTGGAGAGAATATGTGCCTTAATTTCTTCAAAGAGGGAAGTTCCTGCAAGAAATAAGTTAGAAATAGGGGCCCAAGGGAGAAGCTGAGGTGTCCATCGGAGTGGAAGATGACGAAGAATATCAAACCCGATGATAAGGTCTTTGCCTGGAAAATGGGTTCCTAGGACTGTATGGGTTATGGAGAAAGTTGGAAGAAGTTGGATTTTTATGGGTTGTCTAGACACAAGGGTGATGTGGGAGATTTCACCATTAGCTACAAGGAAAGGAAGAGGAGGATCCTGAGGTTTCCAAAACGGTTTAGGGAGGACCTTTGGGTTCAGGATTGTACTAGCAGCTCCAGTGTCAAGGAAGGCAATAAGGTTTATGAGTCTGGCATAAGGTTCAGGAAGTATTGTGACAGAGACATGGGGAAGGGATACTGGTTGACTTTGTAAGAAAGGAGGCAGAGCAATTGGACGGGTAGGGGGAAGAAGAGGTATTACCTGGTAGAGGGGATCAGATTCCTCGGACTCGGAGAGGGAAGACTCTGGGTCTGAGTCTGTATCAAGGAAATCTATTGTAAAAAGAGAGATCTGTAGGAGTTTCATCAAGAGAATATAAAGATTCAAGGTCAGCATCTTGAAGATCTTCCTGGTGAAGAGAAGATAGCATGTGCAGAACCTTGTCTTTCTTTCGAGACAGAGGACAATTTTTTGCAAAATGTCCATCTTTTCCACAGACATAACAAGCAGAGAACTTGGTTTTTCCTCTAATTTTCTTTTTCCGGAGGAATCGCCATGTTTTCCATTTTTATTTTTTTTGGGACACTGAAAAGAGAACTTGGTTTTTCCTCTAATTTTCTTTTTTTCCGGAGGAATCATCTAATTTGTTGGATGATTATGATGATTAAGTTATTTGTGTTTGACTGTTTGAGTGTTTGGATTTTATGTATTGTTTAAACTAACTTGAACTTTGAACTTGGATGATTAGTTAAGTTTTCTTTTTTTATTCTATGTTGAGTTCATTTGCTATCAAGCTTCATTGCTTTAGTAAGTCCTTAATAGCTTAATAAGTTATCCACTTATCTTATCGTTTGATCTATTCTTAGGTTTCCAAATATATATCTCTGATTCATTTATGATATATTGACATATATACCTTTTACTTTGTTTAGGTTGCTCACTCACTTCTAATTATTGCTTTCAAGCTTCAGTCACAGGTTAGCCTTTTACTTTTTACTTTTGTGTGATGTACATGTTGATTTTTTATGACTTGATGAGTGATGACTTGATGTATAACTGTATAAGTCAATTTGATGACGTGATATGGCTATATTGATTTTCTGATGATTTGATGTTACTTCATGTTTGTTTTATATGTTATAGGGTATATATTCTAGGCTTGTATCATGCTAAATAACTTTAAAAAATAGGGAAAATAAAAAAGTAGCATACTAAATAATTTTAGAAAATAGAAAAAATAAAAAATGACACATGAGCGATTTAACCACCATGGCAACACCAAAACTGGCGATTCATCATCAAATCTATTAGCCACCCCTCCACCGCCTTGGATCAATTTGACACCGTGACAACTATGATAACAGCCAATCGATTACAGAACTGTTAAAAATCTGTGAACAAAATTAACAATAGATAATAGGGCCTTAACAGGGACTCTAAGAGGACTAAATCCAGCTGATAATATGATCCAACACCCAAAGAAACCAACAGAAATCAAGGCAGGTCTATTGATGTCAAATCTGGGCAGAATAGGTCAATAGAATTCAAAATTGGGGAGATTTCTAATATCACCCAATTGGCTGGTCAGAATTGGACCAGGTTTGGATAGAAGGTAGTACTAGGTGGGAGGCAGGTTCGATCCAATTTTCAGCCACAAAGGATAGCTGAAAGTGTTTCAGGTAGCAAGGGATCAAATAGGAAAATAAGAGGATTTTCTGAACAGAATTGAGAGTGATTGATTCTAATACCTGTAGGGCTTGGACAAATCTGTAGTACCTTGGATACTTGAGGGAGGAAGAAGAAGAACCTCTCGGGCTTCACACAGCAGAGAGTCAATTGGATCAAACACCAATTCCATCAGCCTTGATCAAACACAAGACAAACTCTTCATGGAGAAGCCAACAGCAGCAGCCATTAATTTGCTTATCAAAATCATTCTTAGCTTTAGGAGCCTCCTCCTCTTTATTTATAACGTTGATGAGGAAGGGAATTACAAAATAGAAGGTTCCTTAAAAAAGGAAACCAAATATTCTCCTAATACAATTGTTTCTAAAAACTAAAAAGGAAACTAACAACTAATGACTTGACTCAACTAATAACTTGACTCCTAAGTAAATAAAAATAACTTAAAGAGGAGGAGGCTCCTAAAGCTAAGAACGATTTCTATGAACAAAAAAAGTATGTTGTTGGTACTGTCTCCCTCGTGAGAACCTATTGTGTGTCTGATCACAGTGAAGGGTTGGTGTTCGATCTGACGACTCCTTGCGGTGGGAAGCCCAGGAGGATCTTCTTCAAGGTTTTCTTTCAAGGGGTTTAGTGTTGATCATTGAACCAGTTGAGACTTGGTTAGTTCACCTACCCTAGTCTACATTAAATGGTATCAGAGCATTGGCATAGAACAACCCTATTGCTAATATGATGGCTTCCATAATGGAGATGTTGATACAACTAAATCAACAAATGGTGCGAACGGATGAAAGCTAAGCTAGAATTCAGCGACGTGTTGGTGACCCAAAATCATTAATAGTACCTATAATGCCTCTATGGGAAGTGAAAATACCTCTATTTAAACTGAAAGAACCCGAAGTCAAGGTTACAAATGAAGAGATAGTTCTTGAAGCTTCAAAGACAGAAGGTCAAGAGTTAAAAGATTTCACTGAAGAGTTTTATATTGAAAAGATCAGAGTCGACAATATTAAAGCCGTGGACGATGATGTAATGGTTGAGATCACTCCACAACAAGTCTTTGAGATTCATGATGAAAAGGAAGAGTTTGTTCCTTCAATCCTTGATGAAGAGGATACCAATGTTAACAACTCTATGCACAAGACATTCACGGTTGGTATTGATTCAGAGGTCAAGCATATAGAGTTCGTTATGCCATCATGGTTCTTTGAAGAGAAAGCTCCACGCCTTGAAGCTACATTCTAAAAGTATACAAGCAAGCCAAATTTTGTTTGGGAATGGTTAAAGCTGCTAATCACATGTTTTCCCCTCATCACTGCAAAATTTGAGGACGAATTTTTTCAAGATGGGGAGAGTTGATGCAGATTAATTACCAAAATAAGCTTGTTTTATTAGGAATAAGTTTACGGTTGGGTTCCATATATGTTTGGCCTTTGATCCTATGTGTTTTGAGTGTAATAGACCCCTTTTATGGGCTTAAAAAAGAGGCTCTAAGGTTGTATACGGGATTACTAGTTTGTTTCCATTTTATTAGTTTCTTTCTTAAGTTGGGTTTAATTTAAGTTAATTTTTATTTACTTAGGAATCAAGTTATTACTTGAGTCAAGTCATTAGTTATTAGTTTCCTTTTTGAAAGTTTCCTTTTTAGTTTTTAGAAACTATTGCATTAGGAGAATATTTGGTCTCCTTTTTTAAGAAACCTTCTATTTTGTATTTCCCTCCCCCATCAACATTATAAATAAAGAGGAGGAGGCTCCTAAAGCTAAGAATGATTCTGGGACACGAACACGTCGCTGAATTCTAGCTACACTTTCATCTGTTCACACCATTTGTTGATTCAATTGTATCAACATCTCTATCATGGAAGCCATCATATCAATAATAGGGTTGTTCTATGCCATGCTCTAATACCACTTAATGTAGACTAGGGTAGGTAAACTAACAAAGTCTCAACTGATTCAATGATCAATACCAAAACCCTTGAAGAAGAATAAGAATACTTGAAGAAGATCCTCCTGAGCTTCCCACCGCAAGGAGTCGTCAGATCGAACACCAACCCTTCACTGTGATCAAACACACAGCAAGTTCTCATGAAGAAGACAATAGTAGCAGCCATTAATTGTTTATCAAAATCATTCTTAGCTTTAGGAGCCTACTCCTCTTTATTTATAATGTTGATGGGGGAGGGAAATACAAAATAGAAGGTTTCTTAAAGAAAGAAACCAAATATTCTCCTAATACAATAGTTTCTAAAAACTAAAAAATGAAACTTTCAAAAAGGAAACTAAAAACTAATGACTTGACTCAACTAATAACTTGACTCCTAAGTAAATAAAAATAACTTAAATTAAACCCAACTTAAAAATGAAACTAATAAAAAGGAAACAAACTAGTAATCCCGTCCGTATGCAACCTTAGAGCCCCCTCTTTTAGGCCGATAAAAGTGGTCTATTACATTCAAAACACATGGGATCAAAGGCCCAACATATAGGAACCCAACCATAGGCTTATTCCTAATAAAACAAGCCTATTTTGGTAATTAATTTGCATCAAGTAGTGGTTGCCAAACTCTCTAGGTTGAATCACCCTTACATAAGAGTCAAGCATACCAAAGCTCAGCTGCAACAGTTGAGGATGTGAGGAGCTGGGTTCAGATCTGTTAGCTTGCAGACACCGCCCAAAACAGAGTATGTTCAGGTAAAGAAAGAGATAGCAAGGGGAAGTAGATAAGAGAGGGAAACAAGAAAGAAGAAGAAAGAAGGAAAAGAAGATCAAAGGAGGAAGGAGGGATTTGCAGGCCTCTCAGCAGCCACGGTTTCAAGCCAAAAAACTTCAATCAAATTTCAATTCTTCCAATCTGAAATCATCTCCATTACATGGCTATATAAAGAAAAATCAAAGCATAACATTGGAAGCTAATTAAAATGGAAACTAACCTAAATTGGAAACTGAAATAAAAATTCAATCTTCCTACTAACTTGACCACACCCTACACTAAGTTAATTCCAAATTTTCCCACGCCTAACTACATCAATACAGCACCTTAATGGAAGTCCTCTCCAAAAGTTTGCAGTCAGCTTCAGATCTAAACCATATTTCCCCATGGCCCCATCCCAAAATGCAAGGCCTTAAAGCTGACCCACCTTGCATTTGCTGACGACTTGATGATCTTCTCCAAAGCTGAGGGCCTCTCCTTGGATACTATCATGCAATGCATCGATCTCTTTTCCTCGATGTCAGGCCTCCAGAATAACCAGGGGAAATCTCTCATCTTCTTGGCAGGGATCTCAGATGATACAAAAGTGCTTTTTATGGAGAAGACTGATTTTGATCTAGGATCTCTTCCTGTCAAGTATCTGGGGTTGCCTCTTGTTCCAACTCGCCTTACTACCCATCACTGCTCTCCCATGCTTGATCTTCAGGAAATGCCTCCAACTGTGGAAAGGAAAGTTGCTATCATTTGCTGGCCGGTTAGAGCTTATCAGATTTGTTCTCCAAGCCTCTTACATCTACTGGTCTGGAATTTTTGGATTGCCTAAGTCCATAATCTCTAAGCTGGAATTCATTTTTGCCTCATTCCTCTGGAAAAAGTGTGAGTCCTCTAGATTTCTCCGCCCGCTCAATTGGGCTGCTATTGTCTTCCCAGAAAGGAAGGAGGCATGGGTCTGAGGCGAATCAAAGATGTCAATTCTGCAGGAATCCTGAAGCTCATTTGGAAAATTGTTGACAAGAAAAAGAGCATTTGGGTAGACTGGGTTTACTCAAATCTCCTCAAGGCTGACTCCTTTTGGAGGGGTGAAAATCTCCTCGAATGCCTCTTGGGTTTGGCGTTAGATCATGTCCTTCAGAGATTTAGCTTCCAGAGCCATCTCCTTCTATATTGGGGATGGATCCACCACATTTCTCTGGCTTGATCCATGGCACCCAATGAGGACTCTCTCTCTGGCTATCAGTGCCCGGTCCATCTATAGTTCTGGACTCCCAAAGCTAGCCATGGTCTCTTCCATTATCTTGTCTGGTGTCTAAGACCCTCCTTCCCCCGGATCAGATCAGCTCGCAGATGCCTGGAACTCTCCGCCCGCTCTCTCCTTCGTCGGCCAAGGAAGGAAGGACACTATTGTTTGGAACCATTCCCAGAATAGTTGTTTTAGTGCCAACGCTGCTTGGGACTCTGTCATAATTCATGGCTTCTCTGCCTTTTGGCACAAACTTGTCTGGTTCAAGCACCATATCCCTAGGCAGAGCTTCACGGCTTGGAGGGTCTTTATGAGATGCCTCCCCACGCAGAGCTTTCTATTACAATGAAGAATCCCTGTCTCGCCAGTTTGCTACCTTTGTGGATCCAACCCTGAAGATATTAACCATCTCTTTTTCGACTGCCCGGTTTCTTCCTCTATTTGGAAAATGGTTCTCTCCAAATGCTGGCCCGGTTAGTAGAAGAATCCTTCATTTCTAGAGGGAGTGGATTTGGATGGATATGACTTTCCAAGGGAAGACCATTTGCAACCTCATGGCCAAGCTCGCTTTCTGTGCAGCCCTCAACCAAATTTGGATGGAGAGAAATCATAGGAAATGGAACTCTAACTCCTGTCCGCTTGGAAAGATTTGGAACTCCATCTTTTTTTATGTAAAAGCTAAGATTTTGAAAGTCCCTTTATCTTGTCCCCCATCCCCTAGAAATTGTCACATTGTTTCTTCCTGGGACCTCCCTCGATATGTGATCAGGAACCCAGATCTCTCTTGAAGTTTGGAGCCTTTGTTTTCCTTTCCCTTCCCCCCCCGGGGGGCTGTAAATTTTTTCCTTCTCTCTTGGTAATGAATTTATTTATTCACCCCCCCCAAATAAAAAAAAATACAGCACCTTAATTTTGTAAGACAGATATCTGTCCCTTAGTAGCCACAATATCAGAAAGGTCATTCTAACCCTCTGTGTCAAGTGTTAGCCCGATTGAATTTGAATTGAGAGATATCTATCCTAGTGCTGATTGGGCTTTTCATTGTTGTGTTTGATCGGCAACACCGAGATGACTTATCATAATGAGGTGGTTTGTTTAGAATCTTTAGATAAAGTTTGCACAAATATATTGAATTATATTATTGGGAAAATGATTTCTGTCCAGGAGGGTGGCCCCTGTGCCAGCACCCCAACCAATGAGAGCGCACATAGGCAAGGTGGTCATTTCTCAACCCCCTTGTGTCTGGGCGCAAGGGCATGCTCCCGGAGAAAAAATGTGTCCCCTACATTATTTTCAGAAGTCTTATCTAGTGACGAATTTTTGTTCAAACATTTTGTGTTTAAGTGATTTAGCCAAGAAGTCTTATCAGCTGATTTGGATGAATACATAGAAAGCCGAAATTTCCTCATACTAGGTGTTTTGTTGTCATAGGGAAGAAAAGAAGTCCTAAAAACATAATTCGCTTTAAAAGTATGCAAAATCATGGTTTTTTTTTTTTTTTTTTGGAGAAAAATTCTTAGAGTGGAGAGAGAGATTTCTTAAAGTTCCAAGACAAGAATCTTATTTTCCCCTCTTGCCAAACAAACACCCAGAATTTTTTTGTTTTCTGAAAACTTTTCTTTCCTTATTCTCTTGCCAAAAAACCATAGCCTTAATAATAAAAAACTTCAGGACCTTCCTCCTTTCAGCACAACCCTCAAAAAGCGTTTTTCAATAAGCCTCTTAGGGAGCAGGGCCCTCTCTGATAAGGAAGGAAACGAAAGCACTTTCAAAGAAGCAAGGGATGAAGGGGATGCAGGCTTTAGCCTGAAATCGATTCACTAAGCTAGATTAAACCTTGAACTACTTGAACTAGAGGAGCGGGACTAGCGAACAAAACCCCTAACTACAAAAGAAAGGCTATTTGAGATCCTTTTTCCAGGCCCAAGTACTCTGATCCTCGATTAAGGAAGACCAAGTTGGAAGGGGAACGAATTCCAAATATCATTAAAATGGGTAATGGAACAGTACAAGGGAAGCAGCCAAAGCTCCACACAAAACAAACGGAAAAGGAGAAAGTGAAAAAATAGATGAAAGCAACAAGCTACAACCTCACAAGGATATAGTGCACCCAAAACATAATCTAAAGTGCACAACACCTTGCTTGGCTAAATCATCTACCGCATCATTTGCTGACCTTGGGAATTTAGACAACCTGATTGAACTGCTCTGATCAATTGGGGCCCAACTAACCTCCACAATCCTTCCAAGGTCATTCTTTCCCCCCAAATCTAGAAACCCTAAAGTTGCTTGAAGAACATCCATCAAAATTATAACAATGAGATTTCTCAACCGGGGTTTGAATCTGTCATCCAAAACTGATCTTCAAATAGGCAGCTCATACGAACATATTCCACTGATCATGGCCTCCAGGAGACTTGCAATCTTATAGTGCGTAGGTGCAAAGAGCTCAGATTTTTTTATACCAACAGAGATATGGCCAACTCTCCTGATGAATTTGCAAGGACCCAAAGTGGAAGTATACAAAGAAATTACAAATGGCAACATACTTCTTTTTTATATAGTAAATTGCATTTATAGTTAGTTTTGGACCATTCATCCCCAGAACCTCTCATCACAAAGGAGAGACGTAACTAGAATGTCTAGGAAAACCACAGTAAATACATCTTCTGCACTAGTTTTGAATATCGGAGTACAGAAGAAAAATAACAGGGGCCATTTGATATACGGTTCAAGCCATTAATTCCTTTTTATTCGTTATTATCTTTATTACCATTACCAACTCAAATGATCAGACCGAATAGTTAAAAAATGAAGAGGATATACAGATTTTTCAAGAAGGGGAATTTACTGAACAAGTTGGTACATAATGAGGTAGCCAACCAAAATAACGGGAAGTATAACTAGATAGAAAAATAACAAGTAATCTTGCAAGCAGTATTCTGGTTTCTGAATAAACATTGTCAAATGCACCACGCCGACCCCATTAAGTTGGGATAGGGCTTTGTTGTATTTTCAAATTCGTCACAGTTTGATGAGACAAACGAACCTGGCTAGTTTCTGAGCATATTTTATTTTCCTGCTAATTTTCTATTTTTTTAAGGATAAATAAGGTGAATAAGAACAGAGGTACCTCTTGTCTTGCCAAATGATCCAAATCCTTAGATGAGCATGGCCAGAGATCCATGAAACTATATCGTGAAACAACATCATGCAAGGAGCCCTCCAATGCTGATGATCCATCATCACCTGTTCTAGAAAGAGCCTCCTTCCTCCTTTGCTCTACCTATACAAAGCAAAATAGAGAGAAAGGTATAAAACCAGGCCTCTAAAACCATATATTGAGGAAAGAATAGTAATAGACCTAGAAATGAAAATTTTATTGATTAAAATATATATATATATATATTTACACAATATTCCTGCTCAGAAGTTCTCTGTATTGTTCTGTACTCTTGTGTAATTTTTTTTTATTGCCAACCAGATACATTATACAGAACAATACAGAGAAGTTCTCTGTATTGTTCTGTTCTCTGTATTTTATATATATATATATATATATATAATGTATCTGGTTGGCAATAAAAAAAAAAAAATTACACAAGAGTACAGAACAATACAGAGAACTTCTCAGCATGAATATTGTGGATAACCACTATCCATTTCTCACCCCTGAAACTCTTTCTGTATACAGAGCCCATCGCATAATAAAAGAGCCAATGACATCAAATAATCTGAGACAATTTCCAGATTTCCACCATATAGCCTCCTATTCCTTTCCTTCCATAAGCCCCAACAAATTCCAAATGGAAGCAGCCTCCACAATCCAGCAGTTCTTGAATTTAAATCTCGATCAGGCAATGCTGTAAAAAGCAATTTCAGTTGGGAGGGAGGAATCCAATCAAAGTAGGATATACCAACAAATTATCTCCACATCAACTGAACACAATCATAGGACAAAAACAGGGACCAATCAAATCCAATTTTAACTGCCCATATGTCATTTATTGCCAGCATAAAACCCCTGTGACTTGAGTGCCTCCATTGTAAGAAGCTCTGTACTCCCAGATTACATCTCTTTCTCTATGAGCAGGCCCAGGAAACAGACCCTTTACGCCATTTTTCTGTAACCTGCAGTCCATTATCCCCATAAAGTGTCTGCAATAGCATTTCAAAGTCACTATTAACCTTCCAGTCCAATAGGTTCCCTCTAAGCACCAATTGCAGTCAAGATTTCCATTACATACTACCAAGTACAGCTGCAATATGACCATTTTTTCCTACCACTAAATCATCCAGTCTTGGAAAGGCTAAAGATAGGGGAACCTCACCAGCCCCATATCATAGTTGTCAAGGCGTCGCTTAGGTGACCGCCTTGGCATCCGCCTTGACAACTAGTGTCGCCTGGGTAGCCTATGCGGGTGTTTTGGCCAACTTGGTCGCCTTATTGGTGCCACCTTGCGTCCCCCTCCAACGGCTTGGTTAGCCTAGATGCCGTAACAACTATGCCTCATACATCCTCCCAAACCTCAGGTGACACCCATTTCTAATGCAAGCAAAGTGCACATAACAAGCTTGTTATAGCCAAAATAATTTTTGGGATTTCTCTGTAGTGGCTTCTTTAATGGGCCTATATTATGGGCAATAGTCAAGAAAAAGAATTTAGAGATTTTGTCTCTATTTTCCATTTCATAGTAGTTCTGGGCCAGCTTGATTCTTATTTAAGTTCCTATTCTAGTTCCCTACAGATGGTAGAATAGTTTAAGCTTATTTTATTTTCAATTTTCTGTTTTAGAGTCCCATGTGAACTAGAAGGTCAAGGTTAAAGTTTCTATCTTTGAATTGTTTTCGAGTGTAATGTATAGGTTTCCAAGGCGATGAGAACTAGGGTGCAGTTTCTGATTTCAAGTGGATGGAATCAAGCAATCACCGAAGGTGATTCTACCAATATAGTCAGGCTGATAGGGAAGGAGGACGAGTCATGGTGTCGTGCACAGCTGACAAGACCCCTTGAGACCTAATAGCCCCGATGGATTTTATCTTTCAAAGGCAGTCTAATTCCAATGATCTTGCTGATGAGTTAGCAATGCAAGGGGTTGTCAGCCTAGACTTTGTATTGGGGAAGACATTCCTTTATACTCAGCAGATAAGATTTTAATTTTTGGGAGCATTTCGTGCCCTTTGAATTGACGCTATCTTTTCTCTTTATACCACTATGTATCACTATGTCCTCTATTTAGAATCATCTGTATTGCTTGAATAAAATTCTGTTGCCATACATATATGGACTGCTTTTCTTTTAAGTCTTGTGATTCATGGGCCATGGGGCATAAGGATAAGATGGACTGCTTACAGCCTATGGTGAAAATTCCTAATGTCACTTTGTGAGGATACCCAGATTTATCTTCTTCCCTCTTCTAGGTTTTTACCAATACTAGTTGTCTGGAATCTGGATCACACATATCAGGTCAGAACCTTTATACACTGTTCCAGCTGCAATAGTCAGTTTTCCCAGCAAGTTTTCTTTACCGTTTTGGTTCTAGTACCAGCAAATTCTTTCTGTTTCTGTTCAAGTCTCACCATATTCTGTTTTCATTTTTCTATTTCTAATTAGTCTATCCATAAACCAAACAGAATCCAGTTTCAAATCCTAGTTTAGGGTTAGGGTTCGATTTCTACACATCTCCCCACATTTGTAGCTAATGAGACACAGAATTTCCATATTCTTCATAATATTCTTCCAAAATCCCACAACATAAAGAATTCTAACATCCTTAAAATTCCAACTCGCACCATCCAACTCCATATCTGCACCCAATAAATAACTGGTGCCCTGTAGTGTAGAACTGAAATAGAATAGTTCGAAAAAGTGCAAGTACTCTTTATTAGTATATTGTTCCATTCCACAATTTCCTTTTCATGGTTCTCCTCATGGCTATAGCTGATATAGCTAATAGCATGAAACACACTAGGTACCTCTGAACTCGCATTTCATTGACAACAATAGATTGACCACCACAAAAAACTGCTGGCAGCCAATTGATCATTACAATTAAGGAAGTCGTTTTCTAGTATTGCATTTAAGTACAGCCTTTTCCCCTTCTCTAATCTCGCACAAATTTGTATTGGTTTTCAACAAATCCCATAAAAAAATTTACAGTGAAACAAACACAGTGTTTAGGGATTTGTTTTCTAATAAGTACATTCTATGAAGCATCACAATTGGTCCTCTAAACAATTTAATTAAGACTTGCACTTTTTTAAACTATTTAATTTCTACGTATATTCATGCTTTGATGTTGTATACATATATAATGCTCTAAAAGAATAACTTTACAGGATGGACTTTATATCACTCCCAAGTCCTTGACTTCCTTTTGAATATTCATTTCTTTTCTTTCCAAAGACCTCAGAACCAGTTCCTGAAGAATTTTCCTTTTTTCTTCCTCCAAATGACTCATAAAACCACAAAATAAATCATGGTTCCACCTTACTTGTCCTAACCTAACGCACATTGAAGCATCCACAATAGTGCATCATATGTCTTGGGGTAGGTCCCAGTAGGCGTACACATGAGCTGTTTCTTCTTCCTGGAAGAACGTAAAACTTCTGTTCGCTAATAAAGACCCCCCCCCAAAAAAAATAAAAAATCTGTGGGCTTTGTTCGCTTATTTTGTCTTGGACTAGGTGACAATAAATGAACTGAGCACCTTCTTCCTGGTAGCACACGAAACAAATGAGCAATACCATGTCTTAGAGTAGGACATTGTAAACAAACAAATGAGCTGTTTCTTCTTCCTGGAAGCTCATAAAACTTCTGTCAGCCAATGAAGTCCCGCATCTTTGGGTTTTTTTTGTTCATTAATTTTCTGGGACTAGATCAAAATAAATTAACAACCGAGCTGTGCCTTCTTTCTGGAAGCAGCATAAAAATCCATGGCCAATGGGACCCCATATGCCTGCTTTTAGGAGGCCTTTACCATTTTCCCTCTATGAAATCCCGGCTTTGATGATGACCCACGTTCTTCTTGCACCATCTTCTGATTGCATAATTAGGTTAAATTTAAAATTGTCCTAGGAGTTGGTAAGAAGATTTTCCAAAAGAGTAGATAACTTGCTTTTGCAAAGTTGTCAAACAATTGATACAATATTTCAATGGCCACCAAAACAAGGGAGGGGGAAAGACAAATGACTAAAAAGGTCAATGATTGGATTCTTTCCCAAAATATGAAGTCAAAAGTTCTATAATAGTTTCTTTCCCTCTTCTTTCAGGTGGGAAATAGCATCACTGGCCACCCAAGTATTGAAACAGCTCTGTAGCATCAACACCAACAGTAACATAGAGATACCAAAAAAAAAACACAAAATCAAGAGAAAATTTTTCAAAAAGGTTGTTTTAACTAATTAATAAAAACCTTGTTGTAAGAAAATATATACAATTGCTAAGAACTTACATAAATAGAGGTGAGATAAGTACTAAATGCAGGTGGTCCAATGATAAACTTTTCACTATGGAAAGAGCACAGCCATCAATGGGATTTACAAGCAAGAAACACACAAAGAACAAAACTAATAAATACCTTTAACATGCTAGCCAGATCTCCATATGTTTGCTCAAATTGGGCAAACCTCTTCCAAACCTAAACAAGAAATAATACCAAAAGAACACGGAAAAACAGAGTAAACAAAAAATAAAATGCATCTAAAACAGTAATGACTGAAGCTGACCTTTTTTTTTTCTTTTTTCTTTTTTCTTTTTTCCGGTGGGGGTGGGGTAGAGGTTCTAAAAAAACGACTAGGCTATAGAATAGAGACTAAAAAAAGTCCGAAATTTATCACATTATTTCCTGTCTATCTTGGGTGAGCAAAGAAATAACAGGGAACCATTTGATAGCACACCAGGGGAGCGGCCTGAGGACAATTGAACTCCATTTGGGTCAGCTATTCCAATTAACGTTGGGTAAAATATTTTAATAAATATACTTGAAAGAGAAATATATATTATATATATCAAAACATCCTTGGTATGTCCTGCCCCAAAAGTCAATGAAATCAATCGATTACTGTGAGCTCCATCAAGGTTAACAAAATGGTCCACACCGAAACCCAAGGGCTGATGATGCATATAATCTAAGTCGAGAAAAAGGAGTCATCCAACATACTACCCAACCAGAATGTAAAGACCTTACCTCTACAGATTCTTCTGGAGGAAGTGAGCTCAAAGCTCGCTCAAATAAGGCACGGATATTTCTATCATCATTTAAGCGGCACAAGAAATCTGCATATCTGTAATTTCATGTCGGCACAGAGTTATCACATATATGCAACAAGGCCATATTGTATATGGTTAACCAGTTATCTTCAGAATAATGCAGAAACACGAAATATACTTACTCAAGAATGTAGCCAGGTTCATGCATAAATCTCTTCAATCCTGCTTCGAAAACATTGTGTGCAACCTGCACATTAAATAATCCCAATGGTGATCATTTTGAAGCTTTTAGTTATCATAACTAACAGAATAAACAGTAGTTATATAACTTCAAATAATACCATGAAACGAAAATAGGTAATTACTCAGTGAGCACACCAAGAGTCGACGATGTAGATGTATAATGTATTTCATCTACTAATGACATAATTTTAGTTCAATGTGTAGTTACAACTAAGGATTTGAGTATCGGTACCGGTCACCGTATAGGGTCGGGTAATTTTAAGAGACTTATTGGAGATACGCAAAGAAATGGACAAGATACACATGGAAATACACTTTTGCACTAAAAAAAAAAAAAAGTATAAACAAGCATTATATAACATCTATCATGCACAAACACTAAAATGGAGAACACCATATTGAGAAAAGTGAATTCAATTGAAATTGTTATAAAGAATGAGGTTTCTTACATGTAGTAATAATCTATTATTGACTTTATGAGAAATTTAAAAAATCTATGAACAAATTGATGCAATAATTCATGTTTGATGCAATGTTTTAGTTTGCTTTACCTAAATCTACTCAAACATGGCAAAAAACAGAAGTAAAACAAAGTTATGCGAAAAATATTCAGGTTTTTTCAACTTACATGTTATGTGCTATGTTTAGCTTCAATGGATAGTTTTTTTATGCTTTAATCCTCTAAATATCAGTTTGATTGTAGATTTTAAATCATATTCGATGAATGATTTAAAGCCCCAAGTCCAAGAAACGAAAGGGAGATCAATTGTGCAGTTGTGCTTCAAATTTTGGAAACTTAAGTACCGCCAATGAGAAGTATAGGTTTTGTTTCGAAAGTTAAAATGGGTTCTCTAGTACATATGTTAAGTATCAGTACATATCAATGCGTATGTATCGATGTGTATCGCTGGTGTATTGGTGTGTATCGTATCGATACATTAGGATACACTTCATTTTCTTTAAATAGTGTATGGTAATGGATGATACAGACCGATACTTAAAACCATAGTTACAAATGCAACCACAAAGGGAATCTTTGGGATTAAAAAAAAATTTAAAGGTAAAAAATAGAATATTCATGAAACAAAATTTAGTAAGAACTAAGAAGATGTATTTATGATTTGCTGGGAGTGCCTCTCTACTCCAACTGCCAGAATTCAACAAGACTAATTATATGTGAGATGTGACTTAGTTAGAAGATACAGGCCAATATAGAGAGGAGTTGGAACAATTTTCATGTTGTTAAGACCAAAAATTTGAAATAAGCCATTGCTAAGGCCTGAAACCGATATTTTCCAATCAATGTAACCATGTAAACATGAGGTAATTTATGATAAACATTGAAAATCATGGTATCATGTATCAATACGTATCGGACGTATCGGTTTGACACATATCGAGATTGGCCATGTCCATTTGATACAGAACCAATAAGGACCACATGATGCTGATACAGGCCAATATGGTACTGATACAGATAGATACAGCAGCACCAATATACTCGATACAAAGGCTGACAAAACCCAAAAATCTCAGCTTTTTAAAGAAAACTTCTTCCTACTTTATTTATTTATTTATTTGTTGCCAACACCAAAGTGGATCCTGTTGCTAGAAGGGCTCCTTGGTTGCCTTGACATTTCTGCCCCCTCCAATGCCTTGGGTCACTGAAACCATAGTTGTCAAAAGTGTATGTCACCTAGGCATCGGCGACAAGGCTTTTCTTGGGGACCTACGAACGAAGTTATCTCTATGCTCATTGACATCTACGACTGCTATATATGTTCAAGACTGGTTCTGCTATTAATATCTATTCTTGTTGATCCAAGCTGGAGCCTTCTGATATATATATATATATAGAGAGAGAGAGAGAGAGTGCGAGAAGTCTAATTTGAGTCATAGTCTAAGTTGGTCGTCGTTATTTACTTTAGTTAGTCTTTGGTTGTAATTAGACTCTTACTGATTTCCTACTAAGAGTTGGTTGCTTGATTAAGATAAGGGAGAGGCTGACCATGATACAGGCATTCTATTCCGCTCCTATTGTGTTCACCCACTCTCCTCTTCTCAATCTCTATCGTGCTCTTCTCCATCTTCTTCATAGAATCTGGTTTATTGTATTTGATTTTGTCACACTCAGTTTTAGTGATACCGGTTCTGCCAGTCAGTTCTATTTTGACTCTTTTGGAACTGCATTTACATTACTCACTTATGGCATTCTACTCACAGACCAACAAGAGCATTTGAAGAATATTTTATGTGAATTAAAGAAATCAACATCTCAGTTTTGTACATTTCAGTAAAAACAAAAATTTTTTAATACAATTGTTGAAACATAGATAATTAAGGAAATTTATGTGATAAAATATAGTACATCATATCATATAATGGTTTTATTGTCGTAAGTGAATGTGTGAGATATGTGTCTTATATTTGTGTATAACTTATATTGGTCGAAAGACTTAGAGCCTACAGAATACACTATTACATGGCTTCAAAACCAAAAAACCTTTCTGTATTGTTTTCTACAGTTTCAATATCCTTGGTGAATATTTATGTGCCAATGCAAGCATCCCCTAAAGTTTCTTTGCAAATATTAAAGCCACATGTTCCTACATTTTGAGTGAATTTCGCACATTTTAATGAATTATTTTGGTTTCAACCACATGGGAAATGGGCTGTTCTATCTAAATTTGAAACCTTGTCCCTTAATCAGCAAGTTGCATCTTGCTAACAGCATATCACTCCTCCATTGTTCTCAATAGCACGCTCCATCAATGTTTCAGTTTCCTTTATTTTCTTTCCTATGTCAACTCATTCATCTAATGAATTACACTAGCATACACCATACCACTGTTAGATTGGTCTGTAGTGTCACTGTAAAATTATATAGCAGTATCAGTACAATTTTTCTAAAACGCAATAGCTACCACTAAAAAATAGTGCATTCTTGTTACATACTTTGATATTAAGCCTTCAAAGGACAAGACATCCAATTGAAACTACCAACCTTTGAATCTTTGTCAAGACAAAATGCCATCATTGCATAAGCAACATAGACATGATATGTGCAGTTTGGAGATTTGCGGGCATCTAAGAAGTACTTGCGAGCTGCTTCAACACCTTCAGTTCTTCTTAAAAAGCGAATAAACTGCAGAACCAACAGCATTCTCCAAGGAGATAAGCAATTACAAACTCGAAATTGTAAGTGAACTTGGATTTTAAAGCACAACAATGTCTGACATAGTGACATCTCACACCAAAGGTCGAGAACAAAGTCTTGACTGCAATGAGAGGAGTGCAACCTCGAGCAAACTATATTGACCTACCAATCGTAAGATGAAATTTCCAGATCCCAATCAAGATGGAAAAACCAATTTAATGAGTAATACATAGTGGACTGCCGACTGCCAGTTCATTGGCTTGTTCTCATTTCTTAGCAGTGCATCAACCGATCCAACCAGAATCAGATCAAGATTGACCGGGAAGATCCATGATCTAATCCTGATCTTAATTCTTGAAATCAAGAATATAAACATTAAGGACACTCATACTCTCATGGTGCCTTCTATCCACATTCAGTACTTGACAGACTTTCTCCACCATGATCCAGTTTAAACTTGTCAACAGTAATTACCCACAGGCAAAATACCCACTGTCAAACAGAAAATGTTGCTTACTTGTATGTGTGCCAATGCTGTTGCATTGACAGCATTACTCAAGAGGCTCTCATATATTTTCTTTGCAGGCTGCATCACAACCAAACATCAATGAGTTTACAATAGCAAAGTACAATATAAAGCAGGAATATGTATGTGTGTATATATATATATATATATATCACACTTTGCACCTGAATTGCTCCATGAGTTTCTTCCAGCTCCGCAAAAGCAAACCTTAGCACCTCAGAATCTAGAATAAAGAAGGGGTAAGAAACAAGTAACTTTTGCGGTTTGCCCTTACCAGTGGCAGGGAATGGTCCAACTCAACTGCTTTGCATCAACAAGGAATAATAAGACTTGACTCCTCTTAAATAAAAGTGTTATTCTTAAAAATGGCCCGATAAAACATGTGAGTGAAAATTAATAGAAGAATGAAATGATTAGAAGTAGTCAAATGGGGGGAAGGAAGAAGAAACAAGAATACCAGGAAGAGCCTTCAAAGCCCGCTGAAACACTTTGATTGCAGAATCTAGAGAACTACTTTTCGCATGCCATGTAGCATAGTCATACCATATGTCAGGATAATGATATAAATACATAAGACACTGCACAACAACAGATAAAGTTGTAAGCAAACCATGACTAAAGCTCTGCACAACAACAGACAGCAACAAGTACCACAAAGAAAAACTCCAAGACACATTTGTAAGAACAAAACAAGAAAGACAACTTGGTTTCATTCCAGTAAAATTTAAAGCAGATATTAGTGGGAATGTTCATAGACCATAAGGACATAAATAAAAGATCTGCATTAAGTGTGCTTGAATACACCAGAATAGATCAGAGAGATAGAGAAACCTGCTTCAACAAACAACTACAACTCTGCCTTATCCCAACTAAATTGATTGGCTGCATGGATCCTATTTCTCCAATCCGCTCTAATCAATAGAGAAACCTGCTTCGAGTTAGCCAAATGAAATTCTATTTCTTCTCATGTGCATCCACCTCATATCACAACAAATTCCCAACAGTTTTCTCTAGCTTTCAGCTTTCCTAAAGACCTAAATGCAAAACTGGAGCTAGAAGGATAGACACAAGCACAACAGAAAACTATTTTGTATGACATGAGCCACCCTCCCAAAAACAAGTACCTAGGCTTCCACCATCTCAACATTGTCTCCACTCTCTTAATAGGTGGGTCAAGAATAGTGGAAACCTTGGATTTGCCCTTGGAAACTGATGCAGATCATAGAGAGGAAGGTGGATCTGGCTCATCATTGAACCAACTTTTACTCAAACCAAGCCATGTGATTAGGATTATTTTGTAATTTTTTATATGGATATCTTCTCCCAGAATGTCCCAATAATTATGAAAGAACATTGCAGGGTAACCAACAGGACCTGATACTTTCCGTCCTCCTATTTGAAAGGCCACCTGTCTGTTTTGAAAAGCCAAGGCGACTTCTGCTAAGTTTTAGATAGGTTGATTTCATTGTTTGAGGTAAGTCACCAAGTTTACTACAGTTTCTATTTTTAGATAGAGTTAGGAATATTCTTTTTTGTCTACATATTGGATGTTACCCAATGAAATACACAGAGTTGAATAATGAGTTGAAATTTGAAACTTACCTCAAGGCTGTGAGTTGCATGTGACTAGGTTCTTCGATCCCTATTCCCTACCTCTCTCTCTCCCTTCTTATTACCTCTCTTCCTTTCTTCTTCCTAATCCATCGTACTGGCTCTTTTCCCCTTTCCTGTATCTGCGGTACTTGCTGGTTTAAGAAGGCTACTAGAACCCCATCGATCTCTCTCTCTCTCACACCTCTACTCCTTTCTTACTAAGGTTTTGGAAGAGAGTTCCCCCAGCCTAGGAGACCCTAGCCCTAAGTCGTTGGTTGCTGAAATCCTTTTAGCTGACAGATAATCTGAAACCCATCTGTGATTGGGTATCGATCTCTCTCACCTCTTCCCTTTTCTTACATATGTTATTGGACCCCACATATAATGTCATTCTTGTGTCAAAATTGATGAAGAACTTTCACTAAATCAGGCCAGTTGTGCTTGCAGACTTTTGACTTTTCATAACCTTCAGTCACAAACTTGGAAAGACTTCTTCTTCTTCCAACATTCATTGCAAACTTACTCTGTATTTTCTTCAGATAATAATTTCAGCCAAAAGAAGCCCAAGAAGATCTTGCCACATTATTGAATAGGTTAAGTTTTGCATAAATATTTAAAGCTTAATGTCAATAGGTTCTACACATACAATACAAGCTCATTCTCAACCCTTAAGTGACCAATGTGATTTTACATTCATCACTTCATCCTAAAATCAGCAACTTGGTAGAACAAATTTGCAAATTGGTGGCAGAACCTTCTAATTTACCGCCCAATTTAATGCAAGTTCGAAAAAAACCAAATACTTCTGCAATCATAATACATCCCCCTATTAACAACCCTAGACAAATCTTTCTTTATCATTGACTTTATCCATCTCCTCCAGTTGTAAACATGATTTCTTTCTCGACAATCAATCACTCTTGTAACATGAAAGCAGGAACCTACTTCTTCTGCCCTCTCAGACAATCAATCTCTTGTAACTTGGATGCAAAACCTACTTCTTCTGCCCAACAAATCACAATTTTTGTTTAACTTCCAATAGACAACAACTTTGCGGATGGAAAATCAGTAAGACATACCGGTACAGTACATAATAATATAGCCCTGCTAAAAGGGATCAGCACACCACGTATTACCTCAAATCCAATACAGATGATTAGCACTGATTCAAAAGCCACAAACTAACCACCTTTTTTGCCAGCTCATAACCTTTTAGGGCATCTTGGTTGCCACGAGAAATCAATGTTCAAGTGGGAAGACAACTTCCAAACAAGCTTCATGAACTGCACATAACACCATGGTTCCTCCATCAATTCTGTCACCAATTTAATGATATTCACCAAGTCACTTCCACTGTTGCACTATAAGCCACAATTTTAGTATCTAGTAAATGGCCACTCTATGTCTCACAGCATAATTACAAACATATCTTCCTTCTCATTCACAAACAACCTTAGTTAATGTAAACCCAAGTACCCAACCCAGCAAAGCACCAAGTCACAATATAGCATAGGCCCCCAGTAAAGACTAAGACACAGAAACATCACCAAAGAACCAAACTAGATAATAACTAAGTCATAAAACATTAACTCTCCGCCATAGTTGTCAAGGAGTCGCCTAAACGACGACTAGGCGTCCAGGCGGTTTGCCTGGGGCCTAGGCGACAGCCGCCTTGTTGCACTGCATGTCGCCTTGTGTTTCGGCACTTATTTATGCCAAATATCATTCACTTAAGATATTATTCATAAATAAGCAAATACCCCCTATATGAATCCAATAAAAATAGTTTAAAAATCAAATTCCAAAAGGATAAAAAGTCAACCCCCTAGTCTAAGAACAAAAACTGGACTTTGGTTATAGGGACGATTTTCAACTTTTAAATGCTGGGGTTTTTCTTAATTATGAAAATTTTATAAATTCTATCATGTTAAAACATTGCTAAAAATCAAAAATCCGGTAAAATAATATTTTGTTTTGATATTCATAAAATTATTTTCATTTAGGCGATTTTAACAGTATTCGCGCACTTAAAAATAAGTTTGACTAAAGCATAACTTTGTCATTGCAACTCAGATTTAAGTAATCTTAAATTTGTTAGAAAGTTGGTTTTATGTTATAAGTTATAACTAATACAAAAAGTCTCATGTAAAAATAAAATCATTTGACCAGTCAAACTTATTATAGAATAAGAGCATTTCTCTAAATGTTGATTTTTTATAACTTAATATGACCTAATGTTAATTTTTTATGATTTGACGTGGCTAAATGTTGATTTTTAATGGCTTGATGTGGCTTAATCTTGATTTTTTATGATACAAGGTATATATAACTTACTAAATAATGTTAGAAAATAGGAAAAATAAAAAATAACACTTGTTCGCCTTGTTCTCCTTAAGGCGGGCGCCTTCTCGCCTAAGCGCTTAGACAACCCTCCACCGCCTTGGTTCCCCTTGGCGCCGTGACAACTATGCTCCCCACCTAAAGACAACAAACCAAACTGTCCGTAAAGTAACTGGCTAACTGAAACGCCTTATATTGACCCAAGAATTTTAGTAAAGTTGAAAATACCAAAATAAATTCAAATTCTTCTTGATCATTACTTCAACCTTACTAAACTTTGCTCAATAATGTCCAAACGGTATAGAAAATTTTCTTCATTGTTTATAGGTCAGAGTAAATGACACAGGAAAAACCAAAAGCAACTGTCACCTGCTCATAAGTAAAGGCAATTCGTCTATTGGAGGACGCACTGTCTATCCTTTGGGGATTCCCTCTGAAAAGCACGAAGACGTAATGAGTAAAAAGCTAGATAATTACAACTTACAGGTAAACTTCATAACTATAAATGTGATATCTGAAGCAATCCATCGACTCTAAAAGAAAAGGACACGATCGTGCCTTTCAAGTTTCAACCGTTAGATAGGGGTGGGGGGGCAGACTTGTAACATGTCCCCCTCACCCAATGGTTCAAGGCACGATCGTGTACGTACACAGCGTGCATAAAACCTTTTGCCAAAAGAAAATAAGTTGCATAATGTGAATAAAGAAAAGATACTGGGTTTTCATGTCTTAACATCACTCTTCGTTTTCCATTTCCTTTTTTTGGGGTAACATATTAATTAAATGCAATGATCATGAATATAAAAACTTACTATACATGTAGTAAGGGAAGAGATGCAAGACTAGCAAGCTACTCACACGCTACTAAACAAAAATCCATACTTTTGATGAAGGATCCTAAAAAATAGGGAATTACATTGCATTTGGTATAAATGCTAATTTTCTGGAGCGATTCGCGTTGGAAGAAATTTGATTCTTGGACACAACTCATACAATAATACAATGCAACTATAAATGATCCCAACAAAACATGCAGAAGTTATTCTTCGACACAAAGAAAACAACCCCTAAAGGGCAGAAAGTTAAAGAATTTTTTTAAAGAATCAAATTTAGCAAAATGCAACTTTGCATAGAATCACTCCAGAGAACCAAATCTGACTCAATATTCACTTCGTAGAATAAATTACAAATGGGCCCTCAGAAAATATGAGGATTAGTATTTTGATGTAAAGGTTTACGGAGGAGCAGGATTGAGTTGAGGAGTAAAAGGGTTAATTATCAGAAGCAAGGATAAGAATTTTGATCTCGAGGCAGGTTTCGACCCAGCTCAAAACCGAAATATGGGTTGAAAACCAGGTACTTTTGGGGTAAAATTCGACATGTCATGGGCTGGTCAAAACTGGTCAATACTACCGAAACTGGTCGTATCCAAAACTTATCAAAATTGGTCACAACTGATCGAAGCTACCGAAATGTGCGATTATCATTGAAACCAGCAACATTATCAATTCGACCCATGGTTCTGTTTCAATCATGCTCAAAACAGGGAAATTACGGACGAAAGTCGGCCAAGATTTAGAACTATGATCAGAAGGAATATTTACTACAGATCAAGGGAAACTCAGAACTAGCTAGAACACAAAGTTAGGAAATTAGGCTTTTGATTTAATAGGGCATAGTTGATGGAATCTATTTGTATTAACTATTAAGTAGCACGTGATCATAAGGGCTTCAGGGAAAAGAAGAAGAGGAAAAACAGTCTTTAAGGCAATCACACTTCAAGTTGATAGATTGTAACTCACTGGAAGATTAATGAAATTCGATCCATGAAATCCAACAGTTGAAATGCAGTAATGCACGAGTACTAATAAACTTTAGCACTCTTAACTAAACCATGACACAAAGCTAAAAATCAACCCCTAGTGATGCTCTGCCACTATTATAGCCACAACTTTCCAAATCAAACTAAGATTTGCAAGGTCTTCAATCTTCATCATCTTGGTCAAAAGCATAAATGTCAAGCCGTTGCCTAGGCAGCACATGTTTTTCAATCCCCTAGGTGTGCTTCAACTTTAATGTGCGAAAGGCACCTGGCTTGGTTGCCTAGGCATCACCTTGGACTCATTGTCCAACTGACCTGGGTAAATGACTTGTTTGTTGGGCAGATAGTTCTGTTATTTCTTATGTCATATTAAAGTGATTCTGTTTTACTGTTTCTTTGGCTTGTGTACAGAGTTTTGATACATTGATATGCATGGAATGTGAGGGGGGCGAAAAGACCAAAAGAACTCACAAGGAGGAGAAATTAAAGGACTGCTTCCATTGTGCAGCCTTATTGAAGCATAAAGGACTGCTTTCATTGTGGGTTTCGTTGCACATCAGTGAAGGTTAGATTCCAGAGTAGAGGTGATCGATTCCCCTGTAATGAACAGAGTTTCAACTTTTGATGTGCTCCCAAAAAGAGGCTTAAATTAGAAGGTAGTGTGTAAAAGTGAAGTACGTCTACCCAACTCATTTCTTCAATCTGAACTTGCAAAAGTCTATTTGGAAATATTATGTGGGTATGTTTAATTATGACTAGGAAGGACTGCTACCACTGAAGGCTATTTTGCGACACTGACAAAACTATCCCTCCATCCAAGGTTCTAGGTTTCAGTTACGACCTATCCAAAACCGAAACTTAACCAAACCTTTCCAGGTTTTGACCAAAACCTCTTTCTCTAGGAAAATCAAAACCTAGGTTTCAAGGGCTAGAAATTTTGTTTTTTTACCCCACCCCACCTTTTTTTTTTTTTTTTCGG
>NC_056558.1:27448921-27459868 GCF_013358625.1 Macadamia integrifolia
ATGAGTAACGGATCACTTGCAGACTTTCTCTTGGGGCTTCAAATACGGCACCCAAATTTGGATGAAAAAGTGAGAATTTTGGTTTGCATAGCTACAGGAATCCGCTATTTGCATGAAGAGTGTGAAACCCAAATCATCCACTGTGACATAAAACCTCAAAACATACTCTTGGACAAGGATCTGTGTCCGAAGATTGCAGACTTTGGGTTGTCAAAACTGCTGAAGCCAGATCAATCCAAGACATTCACCCTTGCTAGAGGTACAAGAGGGTATGTTGCACCTGAGTGGCACAAAAACTTGCCCATTACAGTGAAGGTGGATGTGTACAGTTTCGGTGTTGTCCTGTTAGAGATAATCTGTGGCCGAAAGAACCTGGATATAAACGCCCCTGAAGATGAAATTATTCTTGTGAATTGGGTCTATGATTGTTTCAAGAGAGGAGAGCTGGGCTTGCTGAATGCTGACGAAGACCTAGACAAGAATACATTTGAGAGTGATGCAGATTAATTACCAAAATAGGCTTGTTTTATTAGGAATAAGCCTAGGGTTGGGTTCCATACATGTTAGGCTTTTGATCCCATATGTTTTGAGTGTAATAGACCACTTTTATGGGTCTAAAAAGGGGGCTCTAAGATTGAGTACGGGATTACTAATTAGTTTCCATTTTCATTAGTTTCCTTTCTAGTTGGGCTTGATTTGAGTTATATTTGTTTCCTTATGAGTCAAGTTATTAATTGAGTCAAGTCCTTAGTAGTTAGTTTCCTTTTTCAACTAGTTTCTAATTTCAGTTAGTTTCTAATTTCAGTTTTTAGTAGCTATTGTATTAGGAGAATATTTGGTTTCCTTTTTGAGGAACCTTCTATTTTGTAATTCCCTCCCCCATTAACATTATAAATAAAGAAGAGGAGGCTCCTAAAGGCCTAGATGATTTTGATAAAAAAATTAATGGTTGTTGCTATTGTCTTCTACATGGAAATTTGTCTTGTGTTTGATCAAGGCTGATGGAATTGGTGTTTGATCCAATTGACTCTCAGCGGTGTGAAGCACAAGAGGTCCTCTTCCTTTACTCATCTTCTTCTTCTCTCAACTACACAAAGTGTTATTGATCTGCTCAAGTTCTTACAGGTATTAAATTCAGTTTTTCTTCTCAGTTCTGCCCAGAAAATTGCATACTCTGTTAGCAATTTTCAGAACCTGTGTAGACCTAATTCATCATTCCATTAGTCCCCTTATTATCTGCTTCTATTCTGATTTCTGACACCCTATAATCTGAGATTGATATTCTTAATCTCAGATCTGATCTCATCCTTGTTATTAATCTGTTTTGAACTATTCTGATATTTGATCTAATGTTCTCCAAGAGTATTCTGCAACATTGGGACTAGGTTGACTTGTCAATCCTAGTTCTACATTAACATGTGGATCAGGATCGGAAAGGTCATGATCGGGGATCGGCCAAGGCCGATACCATTCTAATCCAGACGATACTGACTGGTCTATTCCGATTTTTAGAACTATGCTAAAGCCTTGGTTTTTCGGCACTTACTCCCCCTTAGTGTGACTTGGGGACTGCAATGTGCTTGTGCTGATACCAGTTCTCGTATTATGGCCTACACAGTGGGGGCCGCTCAATCGCGTAGTGTGCTGATGTTTAAAAATAATTGCCTTGTGTCTCAATTGAGAAGTATCAGGCAAGCTGAAGTAATAAATAATGTGTAAGGAATTAAGGATGCAGCTTCATACAAGGAAGAGTATCTCTTTTGGCGACTTTCTATTTTTGAGACTACTCTATACCTTCAAATCTGACCATTAGATCAACATACATTTACAGGCTTGTTGCCCTTGAAAAATAGATCACTCAACCAGAATTTCATGCATATCCGAGATGCTTAAATAGTGGTATCTGTTTTTCTCTCGATTCGAGTTCTGTCCCTATACCTGTGATCCTGTCGCAAGCTGATCTCCCACTGGACTTCATTGGTTCAAGATTACCACTACATAATCTGCCTGCTGAACCCTAGGAGAATTGATGATCTCTCCACTGAGAAGGTTGAGTGCAAAGAAATTATCACACAGGCATTCACTCTACCAGTCAGATGGCAGATAATTTCAACAAGGCTCTCCAGCATGATCAGTTGCGCATCCTCTCCAAGTTGACCATAATTGATATCCCCACTCCTGGTTGAAAGGGCGTGCTAGAAAAATTTGTTGCATTTCTTTTATTTTCATTTTGCCCCCCACATACCAGTTCTTTCATTATAAAGGAGTAAGTTTAGTCCAATTCTATAAATAAGGTGTTTTGGGGCAGGGGTGGAGGGTCATGGAAATCAATCTAAAGAAATATTTTTACTTGCCTAACATGTCATTTTTCTTCCCTGTTCCTTCATCGTTATTGGTCTTATGTCACTTACGTAACATAAATTACTAAAAAAGGGAACTGCTCTTCAAGTTTGCAACTTATACTCAATAAAGTGTGAGTAGCCATTATAGACACAAGAAAAGGACAGTTATTTCTTACTTTTCAAAGGCTAACAACTTTTTCCACACCATCCATTGTTGCTCTTCCTGCAAAAGCACGCAACAAATTACATTTTTTGCACTGATCAATATGAACCAGTATATATGGCACCACATTCAAGAATAATCAAATTATAGCAACAAAAACACCATAAAAGATGTAGCTTCAAGAGTTAGCACCCACCTATCACAGCCATAAAGATAACCCAATAAAGACAATGAAATATAAAGCAAACTATAGAGATATCTCAAAAAGGATATGATGGATCCAACAAAGAGCAAGACCTGCTACAATTAAAAAAAAAAAAAGGCCATTACATAGTGTTGATCCTACCTATGCGGGTCCTGGGAGGCTGGGACAGACAAGTTTGAAGTCAGTCCTAACCTTTGGCATTTTTGCACAAAGTGGCCGCCCTTAAGACTCAAACCCAGGCATTTGCCCTGGTAGCCTGTAACTTTTACCACTGCTCTAAGCAATGACCCCTAGAATAACAAGCTATTAATGTTTCATCCTATAAGTCTATAACAGGGAATGTATGCAAAAGAAATCCGTAAATCACTCAACGGATTATAGTTGTTTAGAAAGATCTATCATAATATGATAAGCAAATAAACCAAATGATATCATCTATTGCAGAAAGATGCAGAGAAAATAAATAAAATGATAAAACTACTGCAGAAAGATGCAGCATTAACAGGAAATAGATAAACAGACTGATGCAGTTGGGCGATGGATTTAGAAAAAAAATATCTTTGATTTGATTTCCTTTTGTTTTAGAAACAATTTCTTTTGGAATTAGTTAGCTTCTAATTTTAGAGTAGTTTCCTTTCAAGTAGTTTCCATTAATTGTTTTGATTTTTCCTTTATATTAGACATGTAATCGATGGAGGTACTCAGTTTTTGAATTGAATGAATATGAACAAATATATGTTTTGGTTGGAAACGATGGCTGCCATGGGTGGTTTCCTTCTTCCCCTTTTCTAATATTCTTTATCCATCTCTGATTTCTAAACTTTCTCTTCTATTCTTCCACTTCTTCTTTATTTCCTCATCTTCATCTTTAAAATTCCTGATTTTCTATCCTTTCCCTATTCTGGGCGATACCTACTAGAACCGAAGAACTTGTCCCTGAAGTTTGGTTCCCCATCAAGTGACCCCAAGACTTGGGTCGAAGGTAGCCTGTGCCTAGGCGACACCCTCTTTGAACTCAGGCCTTCTCGATTCTTCTATGGTGAGAAATCAGGTCTGCAACTGGGCTGCAAGGGCAGGCACCACCAGCTTCTAACTCAAGGCTTCTTACATCCTTCCAGCCTGCCTACCTGATCAGCTACCATAGGGTTTGGAAGAGCTCCCTCTTGAGACCATACGCCTGAAATGGCAGACCTAACGGAGAAGATTTGAGGGAGATGACTCAATCGCAAGTTGCTGCCCCTTCTACTCTTGCAGGTCGACCAAGGAAGGAGGAAGTTGAATCGTGGGCTGTTGTCTAGGGCATTTAACCCTGGTTTGACCAAATTGCCCTTCTCTTCTTTTATTATTCTCAGTTGACCTATTTTATTTCTTAGTTCCAAGTCTACCCCTCCCTATCTTGTACGTTGCTTTCCCTTTGAGATTTCTTCTTATGTTAGAGTTATCAACTATTTACCAGTTTGCCACCCTTTATTAGGGACTTCAAGTTATTTACGGATCTGCCATTCTTTTTTATATTTGGTTACAAATTGTGTTAACTATTAGTTAAGTGGCCCCTAAGCGATCCAATGCCAGTCTTTGGAACCCAGATCCGCATCACAGACCTAGAGCCAAGATGTGGCGCTGTCCTAACTCCTTCTTCTGGTGTTAAAATCGTGTTTCAGAACGCTAAACCTCAAGCTAGATTAGACTGCTAGAAAGCTCCATGGGTACTAAACAAGAAAAGGCAAAAAATATTAAATGCTTTTAGAGCAAGGAATCATGGATGAGATCTGGTCACAGGTTTTCACAACGAAGAAGCATCAGCTGAGCTCCATTGCCCACAGCTTCCTAACTGTGAATCCTCAAAGCAGTTCCTCAGGCCTCAACCAATATCACAGCATGCTAAATCAACTTTGCAAGTAAAGGAGCCTTTATGCTCCTTGCGAAACACCAGATCACTAAGGCAGACTTCCTCTTCTTCTAGGGGGTGATCAATCAAGAAGGTGAGCAAGTTAGTCACCAATGGAAATGAGATGCAACTACTTATCACCTATATATATATATATATATATATAGTTGCTCCATACTTCCATAGTGACCATGCAAGCGGTTAGCGGTCATGGTTCGAGTCAGGAAACAGCCTCCCACGAAGCAGGGGTGGATACATTATGATCCTCCCCAAACCCCGCATTGGCAGGATCCTCATGCATTAGATACATCATTTTTTCAACAATGTTTGAAGAGGGGGGGCATCGAAAAACTCCAATGCTATTTACCCAAAAAAAAACTAATGTCGAGGACAAGGGCTTGGAGGACTTTCAAGAGAAGGCCCTTTCCAAATAATAATGGCAGTGGCTCTTTAAGTGAGTAAACAATTTGGTCTCATCGCACCAGGGGTGGAGCAATATTGTTCGAACATTTTCAGGAGGATGGAGAACCTAGACTGGATCAAGTTGAAGGCAAAGTTGATTTAAATGATAGGGAAAAGGGAAGGCAAAAATTAAGCAATTGTTTCGGCAAGGAGAGAAAAATCTCACTACTAGTAAGTCTTGTCTATTATCCATCAAAATAAAAAATAAATAAGGAAAGAGGAAAGAGATACACTCAGGTGAGGGAAATCCTCTAAAGCTGGGTTCAGTTCTCCCTTTGTTTCTTTCCTTTTCCTGTAAACATTTTAACTTCTTGACTTGCTTCATGTCTTGATTTTGCAGATAGGAGTTTCCAGGAGGGGGTTTTCATTGCGGGATGCCATGTGGTGCACTCAGAGTCTTTCTTTTATCTTTCTTACCTGACTTTCATTTGCGAGCAGACTATATGTTCCCGATGGTCTTTTAATTCTAATAAACTCTATTTGGTACCAGTGAGAGAAAAAGAATGCAGTGTTCTGTACCAAATATCGATGGTCGGTGTTCTTCCTGGCCAAGTGATAACATCAGCACGTGCTTATCCTGGAAAACTGGATTCTAATAGAAATTTCAATTTTCAATGTTTTCTTCCTTCTTTTTTTTCTTTTTTTTCTTTTTTTTTTTTTTTTTTTTTTTTGTGTGGTGGGGGATGGGATACATTTAGCTTTTATAGATCATTCATTTAAAAAAGCCTACTAGTAGGGAAACTAATGAAGTCAAATAAGGCTTTGTAGACTTGGCAAGCTAACAAAGCCTATGCCTCATGCCAAAAAAGACTTTCCCATGCCTCAGGCAACTGGGGTGCATTTGCCAAAGCTTTTGCATTCTGAGATGGGCAATCACAAAGCATATTTCAGTTTCAAGTTCTAGTTTAGACATAAATAGAAATTTAAAAGCACAGTTAAGAACCTGCCTTGCAGGATCCAGTCGGTGGTACAGCAAGCATATTCCAATCTATTTCTTCAATATATTTTTTCCGCTCTCTATATACAGCCTTTGCACTGTTGTACTTTGGTTGATATTCAGATAATAGCCCTTTAGCCTGCAGAAAGTCATCATCAGATGGTGCCCACACCCCTGAAAAACTGTGTACTTTCTAGGAAAAAACAGACCATAGATGGTAATCATGACCATAGATGGTAATCATTCTTTACATAAAACAGATAAAGCCAAAAAGCCATCATAATATAAGAAATTTATATTGCTGTCATCACTTTTCAGGAGCAAGCATTTCCCTTGAGAAAATTTACTTTCCACAATTAAAGTAAATACATAATTATGTAAAGATTAAAATTGGGGATGATGGAACAGTTTAAGAAATTGCTAAGTGTAAATACAGCATTTCAAATTCAAAACATAAAGCTTACCAGTGCACGGCTAACAGAGTTTTCAAAATTTTCATAGTCCTTCCAAAGTTGTTCCACATGATGGGTAGGAGTAACAATAGCTTTTTGGTATGCCTTCCGCACTGCAGTCATTCGTTGTGACTCTTCCTGGCCTGTAGTAGCCTGCACAAGGAACCCATAAGAGATCTAAAAGAAAAATATCTTGTTGGAACTCTACCAATAAGATATTGAAGCTTTACATCCCTAGAACCCCAAAAAGGACAAGGAAATCAGATAAAGTTGTAACAGTCCAACAGACCGGCAATGACTTCAAAAAGGTGATGTACTCCATCCATACGGGCCCAGATGCAATATCAGTACCTGGCAGCAGGTGCAGCAAACAAAGCATGGTTTGATCATATAAATTAGAACATATTCCATAGAAATGGTACTTTGTTAGATAAAGAATGAAAGAATAACGGATCCCACTGTAAGGCAAAAGTGCCTCAGATTAACCTTATCATTCATGCCCTTGCTCGCCAATAAAGTACTCATCCAATCAAATAACACCTTATAACAATCGGCACCCAAAAGTAAAGAAGAGACAGCAATCGGAAATTAGGGCACTTAACCATCCCAAGAACCAACCCTGCTACTCTCAAAGACCACCCTCATATAATGCTCTTTCCAAGTTTCAACAACCTCAAATAACCTCTCCAAGGACCAACTTGGCACCTTAGATTATTGTGTCAAGACTTGATACAATATGACCGATATGGTCCAACTCGTATCAAAATTGGTCATTTCAATACAATACAGAACCAATACGTAAAAATATTTACATATAAAAAACTATATCAAACCGATATGGTGTGGCTACAGTATTGATATAGACCGATACACTCGATATATAGGCTGCCAAAACCCAAAATCCCAGTTTTGAAAGAACTTCTTCCTAAACCTAAGTGGATCCCCTCCACACTCAAAACCATACTTCAAATATCACAGAAATTTTGCAAATTTCAGTGATTTAACGAGGCCAGGATGAAATAACAAGCAAATAAAGGAATCAGCACTGTTTAGGCAAGATTTCAGTCATTTCAGTCGGGTCTACATTGTAGACAAAATTGCACTACTTCGGTGAAATATCTCCCCTTTCGGTGTATTTCGGTCAGGGCTGAAAGGAGACCGGAACCCAAGTTTACAAACTATGTCAAAAGCCGCCTAAGACTCATAGTCTTGAGTATCAAGCAACATCAAACGTATCCCCTATAATTTTAGCAGACTTCTCTGATAATGAGTATTGCAAGAAAAATAATCCATTGACAGATATATCAAGTAATTGAGTAACAAAAACTAACATCTAGGAAAGCAAATCTGATACCTACCAACATAACTCAGCATAAAATCAAAAGCTTTCCTAGTCTCTTCCTGATTCTCTGCACCCTTTCTTTCATTTACTTTCCTGATGAAACGAATGTAGCACCGCCTGCAAATCCAATATGAACATAACAGTTAGATTGCGTGGAGCACTAAAATAAATGAATATTAAATCTAGCAGTTCTTTTCCTGACCAGACAAAGTTAGGATTTTCTATTTATTCGTTATAAAAGAAACAGACAAGCAACGAAGGGGTAAGAAGAACTATTTCTTCAGTAAACAAACCAATTGCATGTGCCATGTACATAATTATCTTTAGCAAAGTGTAGTATACCTTCAAGTATCGGGATCGGGGGAGACCAATCAACCGATCCACCAATCTTCCACCCCAAAACTTTTAGCAGACAAGGACTGTTTACCATTGTTTCCACGGAGTTTTAGAGAGAAATGGCCATATCAATTCAGTTGACCCAACTCAGTAAAGACCAGGATCAGCACAGAGTCTGATCCACTCTTGGATCCTGAGTTTAAATCCTTGGGTGTGGTAATCTTTCACTAATGAAAACTCTCACACAATCCGTGATTTGTTCACAACTGGGAGGTTTGAAGCAAATAAATAGATTTCATCCCATAAGAACAACCAAAAGCCAGCCCATTCAATCCTTAGGATAAATAGCAACAGCCCAATATTTATTCTCATGGTTTTCTTTTGGATTCTGCAGAAGAGGCAAACAGTTGTGATCACTGTTCCTATTTACAGCGACTTAGAGCATATGGTTAGAAAGAAGAGCATTTCTAATAGGTTCAAAAGATATTTTTTGGTCTTCAATTCTTAAGGAGCAGAGGTATTTCTTCTGTTCCTTTTGTAGATTCCTTTGGGTTTACAGAATTCCAGGGGTAGAACTGCCCTTCCCCCCCCCCCATTGTTTTCTATTACCCCATGAAATGCCCCCTCCCAACTACCCTCTATACATAACTACTATTTATATAAATAATGTCCACATCCTACTTGTAATCTCGTCTTATAATAAAAGTTGAAAATATTAAATGATAAATAGAAATTCAACATGTATGATACAAAGTTATTAAGAAGAACATGTTATTATGTTCGTTGGATATACTGCTTTATTTGGGCACCATCGAGGACTTATGAGGCCGATATAACTGTCGGATAGGCAACATAAAATTTCAGGGGTCGTCTCAACTATGTAGCTCATAACAGAATGCTTATTTTGTGTTTGATTTTCATCCACATTCCATGTAAAAAGGTCTTCAATATTCCTTTTTAGTTCTTCAATAGATCCTTCTCTCGTGAATCATGGTCTTTGATTCCTCTGTTGTTCACTGAAACGGTGCAGCTAAAGAGTTCCCTGTGCTGAAACCTAACAGTACGCCTCTGATTCTTAACTAACTAAACCTGACAGTAAGCTTTTGACTCTTAACTTATTTCCTTAGTTTGAGAAACCAATTTTCCTCTTCTCTTGTCAAATCACATTGATCTCTAAACTTAAGTTCATCACCTAAACCATAATTTTTCCCTTCATTCCAATTTCTCTCTGCCTATTCTGCTCAGCATGTGGAAAAAATAGGTTTAAAGTCTAACCTACGGTCCGAAGCCAAAATACATTTTGGGTTTGATTCTTTTAAAATGTAACTATGTTTAGAAAGCGTAAAATAGGTTGGGTGACAAGTTTCAGGACCTAACTTGGCCATATGGCAACCGAAACCCAACCCCAAAACTTGCGGCCAAAATGCAAGGTTTCGCCGAGATCTCGATATATATTGGTTCCGGGCCTGACCAAAGCCATGCCCAAAACCGAGACCTCAAACCATGCTCATGCCTCAATGTGTTAGAAAAGGGGAAAAACTGTTATTATGAGTAACAAGGTCTCTCTCCATGACTTTCTAGTGATCCCTCCCTCCCCACTTTACAAAAATATTTCTTGGCTCTCTATTCACTGTGGGGTTCATCTCTTTCAAGAGGGCTTTTAGATTTCATGTCAAGTTTGGGGTTTCAAGGTTTTATGTTTCATGGTTAAGGTTTATGTGTTGCAGCAAGCAGGAAGAATACAGCAAAAAACCCTGACTCGACACTGATTCCATCCCTTTCCAGAGGCTATCTAGAAGGATGTCAGAAGCAGCATCAAATGAACTCAATTTCTAGTTGTGCTTTCCAGTGTGAAGTTAGTTTCCATTTCTGCTATAGGTTCCTAGAATCTGACTGAACTCAGTTGTAGCTATTAGACTGAGTACTAGTTTCGTTTTCAGTTTCTAGCTAGTCCTAATTTTTTTGTCTTATTTGGAACTCAAGCTGTTGGGCTGATGCTTCTATAAATAGGAATTGACCCCTCATCATAAAGCATTGTTTTATGATCATTGAAGTACTGTTTGCTGCTTGATTCTGTGGAGATTCAATTTGTCAAGAGTAGATTCTCCTTGGCCCTTGGGTAGATTCCCTTGGCCCTTGGGTAGATTCCCTTGGCCATGCAAGGCAGATTTTGACAGGCCTTTAGGCCTGACTAATCCCACGGGCCCATGCTAACCCCACAACTGCACGGGCTGAATCATACCGGGTTGAATGAGAACCATTCAACTTTCACTAAAAGAAGTTAAGAGCATTAAACACCCCTTGTGAGTGGCCCCAAGGAGGTAAAGAGGAGTCGAACTCATAACCAAATACGCCCAATGTTTTCCAAAAAAAAATGAGTGTTTCCATCTTTCACCAAAAAAAAATAGAGAAAGCGAGAAGAGTATCTCCATCAGTTTCAATAACCAGTTCATCACCATTCAGTTACTACATGATACCGGCAAGTAATAAAAAACCAGGACATATCAAGGTTATCCCAAAGTCTTCCTAATAAGTAACATTATTCAATCAAAATTAAGTAAAAACTTTTCTTTTAAGTCTCACCAAAGAGGAATTTGAAGACAGTTCAACAAACAACGACTGAAGATCTGTTTTACTGCATCATCATTATTTACCACCATGTGTGCCTCCACGTACTGCTTCCAGAATTTGGCCTGCAGTATAGGGTGTGACAAGCTCAGCATTGAATCCAATACCACTGCAGTGAATGAAGTGTCAAATAGAGCCATTGCATTTACAAAGGCTACATGTAAACTGCACAAACTGTCAAGAAGTTTTTTT
>NC_056558.1:27459888-27462787 GCF_013358625.1 Macadamia integrifolia
GGGGGTGGTGTGGGGTGGGCGGGGAAGGGGGGGGTTGGGGTGGGGGTTTAAGGCAGGAGCCACCATTCAACTGGTGAAGCAATGATATCTACAACAAAAAGTAACTCATTCAGTATCTCACCCCACCCCCAACCCCCAAAGAAAAAGAAAAAAATCATATATATCAAACATTGTCTATTATATAACCATCAAGTAACATCACTACGAGAAAGTAGAACACTGTAAGCCCATTGATGTTTCATGCTGATAACCAACAAACCAGTGTTCATGCATGAAAATCGATCATATATGTCAAGTTATTCACATCTCACTCCATCTAAAAAATAATTGGGAGAGAAACCCGATGCTTTAAAATGCGTTTAAAAGATCTCACAGCTGTTGGAAACGTTGACAGGAGTTGCTCGTAAATCGGGGCAGCCTCAGAGATGGGCAAATGCTGCAAAAAAAACAATCCAGTTCACACGAGTTCAACACTCAACCGCTAAAACATTCTAAACAAGTACCAATTGAACTTTTCACAATTAGCATGATACTTCTCTCACCAGTGCTTCGTTTGCCAAAATCTCCGCAGCTTCAACATTGTATTTATCAACAGAAAGATTGTCAGTCGCCTTCTTTTCATGCCAAAGAATCCCAAAACCAAACTTCGTAAGAGAGAGTTAAAGAGAGACTTCAAATTTAAAACCTAAAGAGAATTGGGGGGGGGGGGAATTACCTCTGTTTCGTCTCCGCTGCCATCTTGCATCAAATTTCTTCTTCCTTCCGCCATTGCTGCTCAAGAAAATCTCTTCCAATTTCAAGTGCTACGAATTTTTGCAGGATTTCAAAGACGAAGAAATTACGATTATTCGAGAGTACTGACTGAGTAATGACCCTCCCCACAGGGATCGAATAGACTGGAGAAAAATAATAGTTACTGAATACGCGTTTTATACCTTTTTCTACCTTTGAAGTGCGGAAAAAGGCGCTCTCTCTCTCTCTCTCTCTCTCTCTCTCTCTCTCTTCTTTTTTTTATTTTTCCTTCGGGGAGATAAAAAAGAGACCGTTTCTTCCGATCTTTCCAAATATACGAAACAAAACCTTTCCTGAGATACGAAATGAATGAACAGATATTTTGTTCAATCTTTTTTAAATTAAATGGAAAACTTTATATCAACATGATAAAAAGAGGCAATTACAGTAAGTTTATTCGTTTTAGTCAAAAACCGTTTGCACACGACCCTTAATCAGTCGATTTACAAGGTTGGTCACTTTATCAACTCCTTTCAAGTGCATTGGTGTTTAATTTGTATCAATTTACCTGTTTTCAAAAAATGTGACATTGGGGCTGTTGACTCCTCCGTTGGCCTTTATGTGTTTCTATTGTGTATGCCGAAACTTAGTCGACCCATTCTAGTGAAAAAAACATGTTAAATCATATATTTCGTTTGGGATTTTGATAGAGACAATAATTTATGACATTTTAGGTATTTTGTCATATATATTAACACCCTTTTAACACTATTTGTGTTTGAATACCATCTTTTAGAAAGATAAAGTGTTATTGCACTATGAGTGCATGAAAAGTACACCCATCTAGAAAGGTTAGTGTTTGCCCCCTATAGCACGAGGTTGATAACATCCTAAGGAGCATAAATGTGTACACGACTCGGAACTGCCACTTAAGGTACCAACCTTGACCTTAAAGGACCTAGCATGTTCTCATCCTAAGGTCGAGCCTCCTGTTCAGCCATTCTAAGGCCGAGGCTTCTACTCGGCCATCTTCGGGCTGAGGTTCTTGCTCGGTCATCTTCGGGTCGGGCCTTCTGCTCGGCCATCCTAGGGATAAGAATCCCGCCCGGCCACCTTGGGCCAAGCCTTCCACTCGTCCAAGTCACCCCCGACATTTAAGGCGCAACTTCCATATCCTGTGCTGCCAACTTAGCAAATCTTACTAGCTCACTGAATCACCAACATATTTTGTCATGTGACTGAGCAAGGAAGTTGCCAAATAATGACTCTCCAAACAAGGAATCTATGACCGAAATAGCAACAAATATTCAAGAGCGAATCTCTTGACAATATCCTATGCGCTCGGCATAGGGGAATATTCATAGAATCTCCCCCTGGGGCAAGTAGTTCGTGTTCTTCTAGAACACTTACCAAATACACAGTCTCCACAAACTACCACCATCTACTGCTTATAAATAGCAAGGTAAGCCTCTGGAAAAGGGATTGATTCTTGACTATATTTTACCTGTTGCAAGTTTTCTAACTTTGGCATCGGACGATCCCTTGCAGGCTCAGCTCGGCACTCTCTGTTTTATGTTTTCCATCACAAGTATAATTGGGAACTTCAACTCTCATTTGGGGATCCTGCCATTCAGATTTTGCCGCATCACATCCTCTATCGTTCCTGATACCTTGTCAACATCATCCAAGAGCCTCGATCAAGGAAAAACGTCCCCTTTCTTAAGACGGTAGGTATCTAAAATATAATTTGGTATAAGGATCTACACACTAGCAACGTATAAGGGAATTCTACGCACTAGCATCTTTTCTAGTTGTTGGATGAGATGCGAAGCACCTTAATCATTCAATCTATCCACATCTTGGAAAAGAAAATTTCCATACTAATGGATTTGGGTCCATAACCATAGGTTAAAATGCACAATATCTTGTAGCACTTACCAATGGGGCCATATTAAATAGTATTACATGGAATAACAATTATAAACACTAATACAATTAGATCCACTTTTATAGATAGATTTGGGATTTCTGATCCCAAGTAAGATTGGTTCAAGATCATAGAATCATTTTCTATCAGGTAGAAATGGTTGTTGCATAAAACATCCTTCTAAGTAATTGCCCCATAGATCATATATCTATATATATACATATGAAGAGCCACCACCTT
>NC_056558.1:27462807-27463592 GCF_013358625.1 Macadamia integrifolia
TTTTTTTCCCCCCCCCCTTTTTTTTTTGGTGCTGCCTATTTTTACCATTTTACACCTATCCCATGAATTAGTTTTCACCCAAAAAAAAAAAACCCAACCAAACGGTACTTGTGGTTTGGACCCAAGTTTGCTAGTGTACGTTGAATGTTATTGCACACCAGCCCTAATGGGAAAAAATCATTGCATTCAACCGCCAGTCATGCAATCCAAGCTGTAAAAAGGTTGAATGAGTAGAAGAATGCAAAAAAATGGGAAGAAATCAAGTGATTTGGCCAAAACCAGCAAGTTTTTGGCAAAACCCCAAGGAGCAGTGTCAAAACGAGTTTTGACCCTTTGTTTTGTCTCAGTTGGTGTCGAAACTCAGTTGTCTCGATTTTCTAACAAAACTTAAAATTATGCCTCCATCCAAAGCCCAAGGTTCTAAAACTAGGGAAGGGTCATGGATCGGTCAAAGCCGATATTGTTTCGATACTGATCTGGATCGGCCTGGATCAGACCATGTCAGATAGATACCCCTGTTTTCTCTTTTTTCTTTTTTAATTTAGTTTTTATTACAATTTTACCCATGAACCATACATGTGATGCAGATTAATTACCAAAATAGGCTTGTTTTATTAGGAATAAGCCTAGGGTTGGGTTCCATACATGTTAGGCTTTTGATCCCATATGTTTTGAGTGTAATAGACCACTTTTATGGGTCTAAAAAGGGGGCTCTAAGATTGAGTACGGGATTACTAATTAGTTTCCATTTTCATTAGTTTCCTTTCTAGTTGGGCTTGATTTGA
>NC_056558.1:27463916-27525329 GCF_013358625.1 Macadamia integrifolia
CGTTTCACCTCCAATTGTCTAGGTGGAGGCCACACTATCCCATAGAAAATATTTTCTTTATACGAAAAGGATAGGCATGTTAGCAGGTTACCTAGGAATTAGGTATGCTAGCGATTATTTACCGTTAGATGAAACATAAAAAATCTCAGCCGTTTATAACCTTTGTCTTACATGATTTGCCCAATACCGCTGCTCCACCGTATTCTTCTTCCTCCTCCTCCTCATCTTTCTTCTTCTACCTTCCTCCTTCCTCTCTGTCTCCCTCTCTGCCTCCCATACCAAAAATTTGTCGCTCCCCCGCTTCCTCTCTCTCTCTCTCTCTCTCTCTATATATATATATATATATATATAGAGGACGCTACCAGGCCATGAATCTTTGCTCAACTGCAAGACCGTCTATTATTTCCACTCCTACAAGATAGTAAGGGTTTCGAAGAGAACCACATTTGATGTCCAAAGCCGATAACTAAAACAAAGTAAAAGCTGGGATCTTGCAATGAGGCGGATATACTTTTTATTAAAAAAAAAAAATCTTTGATTGGTCTTTCTATTTCTATTTCTATTTTATAGAGTTTCTGACAATTCCGATCTTAGATTGAATCAACGAAAGCCAAACCCTTGAATGAACTCTTCTACATAATTTTCGAAAGAAAGAGAAAAAAAAAAATGTACAGAAACTTTTGTAGCCACAATCAATTTTATGTACAGAATGAGAAGATTTGGAAGGGAAGGAGAAGAAATATTACGAATTCAATTTTGTCTTTTTTTCACATTCACGATTTCATCCAGATGACGTGATACGCAAGCCACCACCGTACATAGCATAGATCATGAACACAAGCTGCGCCTCCTCCTTGAATAACTTTGGCTTATTTCTTTCCTCTTCTCTTATCTTCTTGTCTATCTTGCAGCTTTTGCTATTTGGAGAGTTTTTGAATCCGACTAAGCACCGACAAGCTTTGGGCATTCCTAACATTTTCTCTCTCTATACCTCTGTATTGCTTCGTTCGTCACCTTAACTTGTCGAGTTGTAATGCTATTTGCTGTTAGCAATCCTCATTGATCAATTTGCTACCACGAGTAGTTGGATTAAGGTCAAGCAACATGAGTTTTTTTTTTCCATCGTAGAATAGCTGCAGAGGGGAATAAGATAAATGAGATAGAAAAAGGAGAGAAAAAAAAGGAGTAGTCGTAGTGCATTAACTCTCACTTTCTTTATATCTTTTGGGTTAAAGGGGATCTTAAAGTAGACAAGGGCTAGGCCCTAGGCTCTACAGCCTCTCTTGGACTTTCCTCAAACATTGCCTTACCCGCATTGTACAATCTAATCATTTTCCCTTAAATAATGAAACTGCGGCCCACCAGTTCAACGGTATAGATTGATCAGTTAACAGTGACCATCCCATCAATAATCCATCAAAAAAAAAAAAAAAAAAAAGCAACAAAGACACAATACCGTGCGCCGGAAACGCTTCCTCCTTGCTGTAGGAGACCTCAGGACCTCAGGACCTCAGGACCTCAGGACCTCTCTTTCCTGCCCTTTTCATACCGTCGTCATCGTCACCATCGAACGGAAGAGAGGGAAGGAGTGAAGAAAGAGAGATACCTTCCTTCATATTTCTCATCTTCGGCATTTTTTGTACAAAAAGTAGTTTATTTCTTCCATACTTCTCAGTTCTCATGCATTCTCTCTTACGCCTGTCCTTCTAGGGTTCTAATTGGTTTCACTCTGTTTTCCGAACAGATTTAGGGTTTTAACGTTTAGCCATATGATTATGGCCTGAAGATCATGTTCATGTCGTTTTTAATTGGTACAATGTTTTAGGGTTCCTGTGTTTTTTTTTTTTAGAAGATTATTTTTCCCTTTATAATGTCTCTGTTACTCATCTATTTTGCCTGTTCGATTATGCAGAAGATTCGATGTAATCGCAGCTTAGTTGGAGAACTGAGAATTTTCTTGCTTTGGATTGGGCTTGTTTGATAAGGGTGAAGAAGACGAGATGCCGAGGACGGTATCACGTTCTCCCTCTTACAGGAGGAGATATTCTCCATCTCCTGTGGGACATAGATATAGCAGGAGAAGTAGAAGGGATCGAAGCCGATCTCCGTATTCCTCGTATAGTCATAGCAGGTGATACTACTAACACACCTTTTGTCTTGATTGGATTGATTAAAATTCATATATATTCCTAGAAAGGGTTATTGATGGACTCGATATATGTCATTGCCAAATCACCTAGGATATCGAGCTAGTATGTACGTATCCGATCCTTTTCTTGTGCTCTTTTTGTCTTTATGATTTAGTTCAAACTTTTTTTGGTGCTAGGTTTGTTTATGTTATATGGGTATACCTTTACCTTTTGATTGTAATGACGGCTGGATAGCGCAGTTGGTGAAGCTGTGGTGCTCTAAGCCCACGCTCACCAGGAGGAGAACCTCTTCTACTGACTTAATTGGAGCTGGACAGCCCTAGGAATCATGGCTGTACCATGTTCCAGCTCAATCTAATTCCAATTTAGCAAGATTAACACAAACTAATAATGGGAATTACAAGATTACCTATACCTGAACTTAAAATCCAGCAACTCGGGGTTGCTGAACCGTAATCTGGGTTTTCCCCCTCTCATCTGCTACTTGGCTGAAGCTTGAAGGACATAGGGAAATAAAGATTGTCCACATCCCAGCTCCATATAAGCTCATATTGGTAAGGTGAAGAGGAATTCAGAGGAATTTGGGAGAATTGTCCAATTTCCATTCCAGAATTCATCCATTTGCATATGTCGACTGTACTAGTCAGAAAGGAATCTTCTATGATGCGGCCAGTCTCCCGGAGATACAATTGGGGTTCATTTGGAGAACTTAAAAACACTTTCACGATGTAGAAAACTAGCGCTCACCTAACACATTGGTTGGCTGCTGGAAGTGAGGCATCCACAAAAAGTATGGTTGATGTGATTCTCTGTTTTTCCATATGGCCAATATTTAGTAGGTTTGGATGCTTTATTTTTTGCATGCTCTATTAGATGTGAATGAATTGTCACTTGTATCTGCTTTTCATTGTTGTGGCACTCTGACATTTTCTTTACCCAGAGTCTTCACATGCGATGAGCACCTCAGCAGTTTGCATGCTTAAGCTTGATGGTCATCATACTGCTGTTAAAGTCTTCCCAAACATTGACCTCCATATGATGATTGTGTAGCCAATGTTTCTGTATATCGATATATGGGTAGGATAACCCATGTTCAAGGAACATTTACTTTGCATGCAAGACATAAATGATTTCGAACATAAGTATTTTGGGAAACAAATTGAGACCTTTGAAAGGGAGATAGGGAACATGTATGCTATAAGAATAATTAAAGAAATGTAGTTTCTCCCACAATATGGGAAGTTAGCAGGTGATGGGTGCTGATGGGTGTCCTTTGGTCGCTCAGTCTGGACATACGAGAATTCATGTTATAAAAGATGGAGTGCACAAGGGTTATTCTTAACGATATATGAGGTAACCATAGATGTTATGTAGTAGAATTACTATGGTAGATGGTGAGTTAAATTGCCATTTGTTATCAATTATGATGCTCATTATTCCTCAGGTGTTATTTGTTAACTTTATAAATTTACACAGGCGGAAAAGTCGTTCCATATCACCTCGACGCCGTAAAAGTCGTTCACCAACTCCAAGGCGCCGTAAAAGTCGCTCTATAACACCAAAGCAACACAAAAGGCAAAGAAGTAGGAGCAGCTCACTATCTCCTACACAAAGGTCTCGTAGCCCTAGTCTTGGGTCAATAGAACGAAAAAATGCCATTGAAAAAGTGAAAAAAGAAGAAGAAGAAAAGAGAAGGTGTACTTTCCACTTTCCATGCTTATTCCATTGTCTTAACAATTTTATAATTTATTGGTTGTCTTCTATTCTTTTGGTGAAGGTTTTTTGTACAAATTTTTTTTTCTTTACATTTCCTGCATTTTTCAACTGGTAGTTCTAACATTTGCTAAGTTTTATGCTTTAATGCTAGAAATTTTTCCCTATATTCCTACCAAGCTTTGTTGAGATTCTTTGCTGCTGTTAATGTTTAGCACCAACTTTCATATTTGCTAGCAAATATGCTTGTTGATCCCGGAATTTCAGAAAGTTTCCCTTGTTTTATCTCAAGTTTGGATTTTTGGGTTGTTTGACATGAATTTTGATAAATATCTGGGCATGAATGTGATAAGCTCATTGATTAATCTGTATTGATGACTTGGAGTAATGCATTCATTATTTTGTATATGGCCTAATTTCTACAGTTCACCACTATAATTGTGCAGACATATAGATCTCAAATCTATGTGGACCTTCAATTATTATTTTTATTTTTTTGTTTAAAGGTTCACTTCGATAGTGTTGTACTGCTAAAAAATTAGAGAGCATCATTATGTTTCTACAGATTTTTTACTGATGTGTGGTATGTTGACTGTTGAGAATCACTTCAATTTTTTTCCTTGCCCTTTCCTTATTGATAAATGAAGGTTTCCATTGTTTTTATTTAACAAACCACAATGTTATAATTTTTATTATTTTTTGTGATTTTTGGCATCTGAGAGTCTGTAGGCTTCTAACTTTATTTTAGACTTCTCAGAGTGATATCGCCCTCTACTCATTGATCCTCTCCTTGATGATTTTCTTTATCTTTTTACCTGCTTCCATGGGGGGGGGGAAATTAAGAAAAGACAAGTAGAAGAATCCTGGGGAGTTTTGATGGCTGTTGGTGTTTTCCTTTGAAGATACCGATCTTTAGGGAGAGAAACATGTACTTAGTGTGTCTTTTTTTGGTGTTTCAAAGGTTATTTTCTCTCACTTATCCTACATGTTGATGGCGTCAGATTACTTTAGTCTCCTTCAGTCCCATCCATAGAGTTCAACTACCTGTATACTTAATTACTGAATTTTGGGAACTTCTATCACAAAATTCATTTTCTATGAAACAATTGTCAGGAAAAGTATTATTGATTGCCCCAAGACTACTGCAAAAATGCAATTTTCATTGTTTCTAAAATGTGGAGATAAGTTGCACCATCACTATTACAACATGTTGGTCACAGACTCACAGGTTTGAAACTTAGGCACTGTTTGACAACGTTCTGTTTCTGCCATTTTTGCGTTTTCTTGTTCCCAGAAACGGAGAAACAACCTAAAAAGCGTTTGATAAAGTTGTTTCGTTTCACCCATTTCTAAAAACATAAATCAAAATTTATGCCTATTTACAATTCTAGAAACGAATTTGACGAATTCGTCGTTTCTAGAAATGAATTTGAGAGGGAAAAAAATGTTGTTGTGCCCGATAAATCTCTCAACTGTTTAAACCTAAAAAGAGGCAACCGAACCCTCTCTCCCTTTTGGGCATCCGATGATACTATTGGGTTTTTTAGTGGCATTATGTATGCAAAAAATGTTTCGAGAAACAGGTTTATCAAACACCAAAAAATCTGTTTTTGTTTCTGGAAATGTGAAAAGCTGTTTCTGCTGTTTCTGTGTAAAGAAACGTTATCAAACGGTGCCTTAGAAACAACCTCTCATTTGCCCCTCCCAAACCCTGCAATAGCGGTAGCCTCGTGCACTGGGTTGCTTTACTATGTGGAGGTAAAAAGAAAACCACAAATTGGAAACACTCATAGAAATAGTAGGCATGTCTAAAGCATTACGGTGCTAGCAAAATTTGGAAACTCTTCTTTCTTGCTTGTATAAAAGAGTAAAATGGATGTGTCTTTTTTTGATGAATAAAATAATTCATACCAAAGGAAGAAATACAAGAGACCCAAAGGGAGAGGGGGAGAGAGAGAAAAGAGGAAAAAAGGAGGGGGGGAGAAACGAGCAAGCTATGCAGCTGAAGCACCTGGGGGGAGGCCTGGGAGGGGGAGAAAAATAGAAGCGGGCAAACCCCAGGAGACAACAATAATCCTGTTCCTTGGGGGAGTCCCTTACAGGACAATGTGGCTTTGATTGGTGCTAGTACCAAACTTCTCTTTGTTGTGGGTACTTGGCACTAAACGGAGTGTCCTTTGACATTTTTTGTGTTGTTCTCGTTATCACTTAGGCAGGTGTCTGCGTAGACCTAGGCCTGGTACTCTATAGATCATATTTAGGCCAAGAAATACTTCATATGGTAGCCCATGAACACCCTACATTTATATGTACCTTACGCTGGAGTTGGTTTGTTTGGGAATCTTCTCTTCACTTGAAGCTGAGCATGTTTTAGCCACAGTTGACTTGATGCAGCAAAAGGTTCTAGAAAGAATCTAAAAGCAAGAACTGTTATTATAACCAGTATCCGTGAATAATGGCGGGAACAATATGTGGACAGAATAGAGGAATGAGAGGAGAAGTTATAGATCTCAGAATCCAGTGGCCAGATTATCCTGAAATTCTGCCTGAAATTCTGCTCAACTATACTTGTTTAACAGATCTATCAATGATAATCTTGAAAATCAGAATAATATAGATGATTCCAGGTGATTAAGATTCAAGCTAAAGTCAAGAACTAAGAAAACTCTGCAGAATCTGATGATCGAAGTTGGGAAAAGTGTTCAATAATTGTGTAATAGATCTTTTTTAACCGGTTTCTGTAAGAAGAAATTCAGTTTCAGTGAAGATATAATCAAAACTAGAATTCAATGCACTAGAGGTGGAGAAAATTAAGAAGGGACCAGACTAGAGTAGAGTAGAGTAGAGCAACTAGATGAAGGTTAAGACGAGAGCTTAAGAAGATTAAGATGAGAGATTAAGGGGAGGTAGCACCTGATCACTGGAAAAATCAGAACTAGAAGAACGAATATTGACAGGGAGAAGGCCTTCACAATTTACCATGTTTGCTAAGCGCAGAATCGCCAAAGCTCATTAGGAAAAAAAAAAAAAAAAAAAAAAAACTTAAATTTCATTACCAAATCATGCTAATTGATGTGGGAGAGGTATTGCATATATGAAGATCTTTTGAAATTCCTAAACTGACTCATAAAAGGACTCTAATTACTCTCACCTATTGAGCTAGCTTGATAGAATAAAAAAAACTCCCAGACACCTATCAAGTATCCTAGTCTAACTCATACTTTAAACTTTAACTAGTGCTCTTGTGTACTAACTTCATCCCCACTTTATTGCTTATAATTTAGGTCCATTAGAAGATTAACCATATAAACAAGTGACACATGACCAATAGAACCCATCCATGGCCCAAAATAAAGTCTTCATAGATCCAATAAGGCAGTCTTGAGCTTGTGGGCACCCCCGGTGTTATTGAAATTTCGTCCTCGCGTTTTAAAGTAGGGGAGAATTTCCACCACTTGAATGGTATCTTCAATCAGTTGCCTTGATTCTGAGATCCAATGCTTCTCTCGAATAACACAAACAAAACTAGCAATGAAGGTGTCCGAGGCTCCTGGACGCTAAGGTGACGCTTCGACAATTATGCTTATATAAAGGACTTTTGAAATTTCTAAATTGATTCATAAAAGGACTCTTAATCACTCTCACATATTGAACTAGCTTAATGAACTCAAAACAAAACACTTAGCAGTATCAAGTATCCTAATTTAACTCAAACTGTCAACTTTAACTGTTATTCTAATTTACTAACTTCACCCCCACTTTATGGGGTTATAATTTAGGCCTGTTACAAGTTAAGCCCAAAAGAAGTGACCCAAGACCCATAGAATCAATCCATGGCCCGAAATAGTCTTATTAGGACCAATGTCTTGACTGAATCAATTGACCTTGCTACCCCTTAGAACCCAGCTAGCACTTCGACATAGACATTGACTATTTTTAAATGTACAAGTAAAGATGGTATATTACACCTGAAGATCATTTTAACCATAATGAGGCACTCCTTTTGCTGGGTGTTCTGCCCATGGTTAAAAGGTGAATGGCAACAAACGGTGTTTGAAATGGACGTGTTCAAAATGTCTCAGAATTTGAACGGGGCGATAAAAATTCCAGTAAACATTTCTAGAGCGGCAAAAAATTGAATTTAAATATTTAGGTTTGAAAACTATGTAATCAAAAATGTGGCAGTATACTCGGATAAAGTGATGAGTTATTACCTAAATGCTTGCATCCAATGGTCAAAGCAACTATAACATCCAACAAACATATATGTCTTACTATTACTATCATTTTTCAAGTTTTGCAATCTGTTCCTGCAGAAGTTGATTGAAATTGTAATAATATTTTAATTACACAAAATTGGGGCCAAGCTTGCAGAGATTTAGAGGTACTTTCACCAAGGGTTGTAACCCAAATCTTACTTCAGTTGTTGGGGACCAATGGCAGTGCTACAACGCTGTTGCAGGCGTCTCCCAAGCCAATCCACCGACAAAGACTTCGGTGCAAGTGGTGTCTCTGAAAGGGAAATTCAAGATTTGAAACCTGGAATTGGAACTCATTGTTGATCTGGAATAACCATGGAATTCCAAGAAATTTAGTACCTAACTTAGAAAACCCCTAGTAGCAGATTCTGCTGAAATCTGATTAAATTCAAATAAGACAAGTGACACTGGTCGGGCCTCTTAACACTAAACCTCATTTTGCAAGGAGATAAATAATAAGATCCAATGCTTGTCCAGAATATGGTAACCAGCAATCAAATTCCAGCAACAATAAACCTAATTCAGAAAATCAGTGAAAACTCGATTTAACATGATGAGATTAGGGACAAATTGGTCAGCCATAAACTGAATGGCTCCTAAACCTGATAAAAAGCCTTAGATTTGGAGAGTCTTTTAGAGGAACTGAGTTAAAAAGAACAATGAGATGGTGCGGCTTGCTGGAATCTGACACGGTTTAGACAAAAGCGGATCATGGGGAGCTGTAGAAGAATCTAAGGGAGACTAGTGAAGGAAAAAGCAGGAATTCTTTTTTCCTTGACAAGAGGAATGACAGAGACTCACGATTTTCACAGGAGAAGAGAAAGGAATTTGGAAAAAGAAAACCCTGATGTATGCTAATATTCATACAAGATATACGTCAATGGAAGAGAGTCAACTATCTGAAACCATCGCTAGATTTTCAACATGTTAAGTGACTGTATATTGGAAAAATAATACACGACTACAGAATTTTATTGGGAGTTTGAGATGCAGATTAATTTATTATTGAATCAGATGATTTTAAGTTGTATCCAATGGGTATAATGATAATGAATGATGGCAAAAAAGGAAAAAAAAGACATGCAGCTTCCTTTAATCCTTTAATCCTTTAATCATGCAGATCTGACCTTTGTTACAAGAAGTCCACTGTTGCAAGGTGTCACTCATGCTTTATTGTGCTGCCGCTGCCTCAGTTGCAGAGTTAGAGATGGAGGGAGAGGATGAAGGAACGAGGGTTTGGGCTTTGGGGGCCATTTGGTGAAGGTTTTGGGGCCTTTATAATAGTTGTCTTTTTTCTTTTTTTTTTTTTTGTTTTTTGTTTTTTTTGTTTTTTAAAATATAAACACGCTTTAAACTCTAAATGGGTCCTTTTTTTTGGCGTATCAATTAGAAGATACAGAAGACGCCTGCTTTATTCGTCAACTAAGGGGGCATGTTTCAAACGTGTTTTAACTAACCATGGTTCTACCTACTGTTTCTCTATTAAAAGGGTTTTGCTTCATTATGATGCTCTTTTTGATCTGAAATAGATAATTATTTCCTATAACTTGCTCTAGGAGTTCAAATCATTGGATTTTCTGCTTTGCTTGTCCCTACAACTAATACATCTAGAATATTATTTATTTGAATAGATCTTAGAATTCTGCTTGTGTGAGAACAGGAATTTAACACAAGGATTGAAGTGTTTTTTCGTGATTTAGTTTTAAACCTGTAACAGGTTACTTGACATTCTTCTCCACGGGCTTTTCTGAAGGAAGCTACTGCTATTGTTCAACTTGTTATATTTGATGATCCAATTGGTGCCTCGTTTATCTACTGTTCTCCAGTTTGAAAACTCATTTATTTGGATCAGGAATCTTTTAGAGGTATGCCTTAAAAGCATAAGCTTGTATTTAGTGTGTTGATGGATGGTGAGGTTGGTTAGCCATTTATTGTAATGAGAGATGCTTGCCATGCCACTTTGCCAATTCACTGTTTCTACCATCTGGCTCCAGAAATGCATTTTGGAATTGGAAGTGATGTTCTCTCATTCTTTGTAAGAGTATACCCATTAACTTTTGCTTGTCCGATCAGGCGTCAACGTGAAGCAGAGTTGAAACTATTAGAGGAAGAAACTGCGAGGAGAGTAGAGGAAGCGATTCGAAAGAAAGTCGAGGAGAGCTTGAACTCTGAGGAGATTAAGCTGGAAATACAGAAGCGAATAGAGGAAGGGCGGAAGAAACTCCTTGAGGAGGTTGCAGCTCAACTTGAAAAAGAAAAAGAAGCTGCTCTTATTGAGGTTAAGCAGAAAGAAGTGAGTACATTGGAATGCGACCAGTTGCGGGTTTCATTTTCTTATTAATGCATCTCTATCTTTTTCTGTGATTTTTTTGGTCTCACGTCTTTGTCTGTCTCATAGGAACAAGCTCGGAGAGAGAGAGAGGAGCTGGATAAGATGCTAGAGGAGAACCGGAGGAGGGTTGAAGAGGCTCAAAGAAGAGAAGCTTTGGAGCAGCAGCGAAAAGAAGAGGAGCGTTACCGCGAATTAGAGCAGATTCAAAGACAAAAGGAAGAGGCTATGAGGAGGAAGAAATTAGAGGAGGAGGAGGAACGGGCAAATCAGATGAAGCTCTTGGGTAAGAATAAATCTCGACCAAAACTGTCGTTTGCATTTGGCCTAAAATGAGATTTTGCTGCCTTTTGACTTTTATCCCCCTCTTGGAAGGCTGCATATCTATGTAGGTGGTATTGAATTTTTCATCTGCTTTTGTATTTCAAAGTGGCTTCTCCTGAATGTATTTGGGGTCGCCATCTCTTGAACGATAAACATGAGGAAAATGTCAATTAAATGGACGCTTTGCTTTCAAGATCTTCTTTGATTTTTGGTTGTAATGCCTACCCCATCCCTCCTTTTAAAAAGCTTTTGGGTTTCCCCAGTAAATTGGTATACAACTGCCGCAGTGCAACTAGGGCGACAAGGGTGTAGAACTTGATCCCAGGCCTCTCCAAAGATGTGCTGTGAACTTTTTATTTGTGGAACCTGCATGTTTGTAGGCTCAATTACATTGTGTGATTTGCTTGCGCAGTTGTTTGGTGCTTTGCAAGTAGAGTGCAGGCTCCCAGGAGGTCATGGGTTCAACTCCTGTCTTCTCTTTGTGTCTCAAGGCACACCCTTTCCCCTCCCCCACCCCCCACTAGAAAAAAAGAGTTGGGTAGTTGAACACGGATGATGGTTATTGCTATCAAACCAGAAGATTGGGACCTGAATACGTAGAACGGTGGATTGCACATTCGTACATCAGAGGTAGGGTTCTGCCTTTGGTTGCAGATAAAGAAAGATATAGGATCCGGTTCCTCTCCAATGCACCCAAACGCCCATTGGGAGGACCTGGGCATACATCTTAAGGTCTTTTCAGCAGTTTGATGCACAATGGGTGGGTTGGGGTGTTGGAGAGAATCCTGATGCAAAGATGTAGTACTCATCTATTTGCTGTAACCTTGTAGCCATTCTACAACCCAACACATCCCCCCCACACCACCCCCCCAACCCCCCCAAAAAAAAAAAAAAAAAAAAAATCCAAAAGAAAAAAAACCTAAATCTGACCTGTACCTTGCGTACGTGTGGTTGTCTAAATAAGATAATTTATAAACTAGGGAAAAACACTGGATATCCTTAAGCTGAAATATTTACAAACCTAAAAGTTGACATAATAGTACTATTTAATAATGACGGAATAAATCCATATCCAAGGTGTTCGGATGTGTTTTAAATGGATCAGAAGTTGAATGGGTTAGGTTGCGTGTTGTAGTCATTCAATTTTAGGAATCAGATTTGTGTCAAAAATAGAATTTTCAGTTTTTGTATTAAAATATTGTTTAAAAAAAAAGATGTTTGGTGAACCTTGTTTAGGAACGATTGCACTAGTTGTTCACTTTTTTATATTTGGAATGAAACCAAATTGATGGAACAAGTTTCGTCGTTTCATCATTTTGCGTTTCTAGTGCTTTTTTCCCTTTTTATTAGAAAAAAAACCAAATTGATGGAACAAGTTTCGTCGTTTCATCATTTTGCGTTTCTAGTGTTTTTTTCCCTTTTTATTAAAAAAAAAAAAAAAGAAAAACACTAAGTTGACACCAAACGCTTTATTCCCTTTTTTTTGTTCCAATATGACGTTTTTCTGATGACTACTAAACGCAGCCTTAGTATAAAAATACAGTTAAAAATGTTGAAAATGGCAAAATTCTTTTTTTTTTTTTCGATAGGTAGGGAGGGAAGTAAGTAACAGGAGACTCAAACTCAAGACCTCATAATGAGCATGGGTTTTTTGCACACCACAGCTCACCAACTGCGCTAGACAAATGTTATTAACCAAAGAAATTGTTGAGACTTGAAAAGTAAAAAAATTACATTTAAAATGCATCATTACTAGACATGATAAGAAATTTAAGTAGTTTATATAATCATGTTGGATAATGATTACCAAAGTTTTCCTTTTACGTATAAAAATTTTCACTTCTCTTTCATTTAATTTCCCTTACAACCAAACGGAGCCCAAGGGCTTTGGATGCAAAGTAAAGTGATTTTTTTTATTACCAATTATGAATAATTTGGAGCTAATAAAATCATCATGTAGTGAGACTACAAAATTTTCCTTTTAGGTATAAAAATTTCACTTCCGTTTCCTTTCCCTTATAACCAAATGGAGCCTTAGGTTAGAATAGTAAAATAAAAAAAAGGAGAAAGAACCATGCTAATTTGGTGTTGCCTACGCCCAGACACATGTGGCCACGAAAAGACCATGCTGCACCTTTCTTCGTGTGCTGAAGATGCTCTTGCAGGCCAGTGTAGGCAATACTAGATCGGCAAAGTTCTTTTTCCGAATAAAAAAGGGAGAGAATTCTCTGAAAGGCAGTGTGACCCTTGTGCCAAAACATGAACCAATGGAAGTACAGTTAATTAAGCATCAACATAGGTGGGATTTTACCCTTTCATGAGGGGTGAGGTGGCCATTTCTTCCTCCTCTATGTCTTTCATGTTTCTTTTTTTCATAAAAAAAAGTAGCATCATTAAATATGATTAAAAATTTAAATAATTTATACAATCATATTGAGTAATAAATATAAAAATTCCTTAGGTTTGAAAATTACACATCCCTCCCATTAATTTCCCTTGTAAATAGAAGTAGACTATTTGTTGCATATTTTTGCTTTGGTGAGAATGTCTACCGTTGTTAGTTTGTCTAACTCTAACCCTTCCATCATTTCTTTCCCTTTTGGCTTTGGTAAGCAAACTCCTCTGTTCTCTCTCTTTGCATTGAGATTGTTGACCTATAAAAGTAAGGCTAACGTATAGTTTCTTCATCCTTTATGCACAAAGTTGACGTTACTTAAATTCCCTACATCATCAGAGTCAAGACCATCAATGCTTTTTTTTTTTTTTTAAATAAAAAAATATGCTCCATGGTAGTGATGGTAATTTCATACTGAAGCGTCCAGTAAGCAGTGTTTTCGCAGAACCAAACAAGCGATAATAAAATATATCGATTTAAATCTATAATCAGCCAACTCTAGCGGTGATAAGAACTTCCATGTTGGCAAGCCACCAATACATCTCACCTCATCAAAATGTGTAAGAAGCATGATGACTGCAGCACATATGTAAGCTACACAACCAATCAAAAAATCTGACCAGCAAACCAACTCCTCTCCTTTCCACAATGCGTGGGAATGAATCAAAATGAGATAGCCAAGTAGAAGGGTTAGCCCACCAACCTTCTCTCTCTACATAATTTTCCGTCACCTTCAAGGTTTGATCTTTAATCTCTCTCTCTCTTGATAATGTCAATATCTCACCTTCCTTAGTTCATACTCTCAAAGCTCACACGCCAAGTGACAACCTATCTCTCATTCTTTCCTAAAACTCATCATCTATTCTTCTTCTTACTCCTTACTATAACAGAGATTTAGATCATTACATCCTATCTCCACCTTACAACCATGGCTTCTAGGCCTCCTTCATTAACATTCTTCCTTGTAGTACTAGTGGCTGCAGCTTTGTATATGCCACAGGCCTTCTCAACCTCAAGAACCCCTTTGATGAACCACCGATCATCGAAAACCCCGGTTCGGCTAGGCCTAAAACGCGTCGACGAAGGAGGTAACTTCACTAGGCTTGAACTTCTTCAAAGAGCCATTAAACGTGGAAAAAATAGGTTGGAGAGGTTAAGTGCAATGGTGAAGAAGACTTCAACCACTGATCAAGTTATTCAAACTGCAGTACAACCAGGTGAGGGTGATTTCCTTATTCATTTAGATATTGGTACTCCACCTGTGAATTTTGATGCTATAATGGACACTGGAAGTGATTTAATATGGACACAATGTAAACCCTGCATAGACTGTTATCAACAAAGCACTCCAATTCTTGATCCAAACACATCTTCATCATTCTCCAAGCTTTCATGTTCTAGCAAATTTTGTGAAGCCCTAAGTACTTCTCTGTGCGCCGACGATGGTTGCGAGTATCTCTATGCCTACGGCGATTCGTCGTCGACACAAGGGGTAATGGCAACTGAAACCCTAACATTTGGGGGTAAAACCACTTTCCCTAATATAGCTTTTGGGTGTGGGGAGGATAATGAAGGAGATGGGTTTAAGCAAGCACAAGGCCTAGTAGGGCTTGGAAGAGGTCCTTTATCACTTGTTTCACAATTAGGGTATGGAAAATTTGCTTATTGCCTTGGATCCATTGATAGCTCAAGTAGTAGTCTTGTTCTTGGGTCTTCTCCTTCCTTAGATAAAACCAGTGACTCAGTCTTAGCAACTCCATTGAGTCAAAACCCATCTCAGCAAACATTCTATTACATATCACTTGAAGGGATAACAGTTGGGGATACTCTCTTACCCATCTCAAAAACTACATTTACAATCAAAGAAGATGGGAGTGGAGGGATGATTGTAGATTCTGGTACCACATTGACATACTTAGAAGAGAGTGGTTATAAATTAGTGAAGAAAGCTTTCATTTCTGGGATCAAACTTCCTGTATCCGACATCGATGCTGGTCTTGATTTGTGCTTTGATATGCCTAATGAGGCTGATATAGAGGTTCCCAAATTGATATTCCACTTCTCAGGTGCTGATTTGAATCTGCCAACTGAAAATTATCTAATGTATGATTCTTCCATGGGATTACTATGCTTGATGATGGGGCCTTCTAGTGGGTTATCTGTGTTTGGAAATGTTCAACAGCAAAATTTTTTGATCCTTCATGATCTGGACAAGGAGACCATGTCATTTGTTCCTCATCAGTGTGATTGAGCTTTAGGGTTTACTTTGTTGGTGAGAGATTTCATGTTTTAATGTCTCAGTTGATTTGCATTATCTTAGAGAATGTAAATGTGAAAGAGAAGTCTCATATATACTTGGTTAAATATGTTTGTATTGATTTGTTCCCATCATGTATAGAGGAGCAAGATATGAAATTTATCTGGTTTTATAGGTTTCAGCAGCTTAAGAACAGATTGCATGGGCTGGCTAAGGGTCCAATACTCCATGCCAACCTCTAGCCCGTTTTTGCAGTATCAAAATCGTCTGCAGTGAGGCGGTGAGGTGGCTGAGGTGCATGATCAGACCCTTCCAACTGTTAGATGTTCACTGCACCTCATCGCTCACTGCTGACCATTTGGACTTGTTTTTGCATCATATGTGTGGTTATTCATTTTTTTTTTTGGAATACTTCTGTATAAAAAATGTTGTATGTAGTAAAACTGAAAAAGAGTATTTTTATCACTAAAAAGGAACATAACCACATATGGAATGCATATTAGTAGAAATAAATATATCTCCTGCTATGTAGTGTTGGTGGGTGGCGAAGGTGGTTGTGGTGGCGGTAAAGATCGAGTGTTGAGCTCGAGAGTCAAGTTAATTTATTGTGTTGGTGATTGTTACAAATATGTGTATTTGGTTTTTATGAACAATACATGTTAGATCTGTTTTTCCGATGACTAACAAGTGTATTTTTGCACCCAATTTATTCCATACAAACACAAAAACAGACTGGATGTCACATACATGTTCTGTTCCCAATTTATTTCAAAAACTATAAAACACCAAAATTGTTTCTTTTTGAACGTTACCATACAAACCCTTATTTTCATAATTCTGTAAGCTTGTTTCTTTTTATTTAGGATATTTTTTAAATAGTGAAACTATCTTCCTTATGTGTCCTAGTTACTCCTAGGGAACACTTTCTTTCTACCCCACCCCCCCCAAAAAAAAAAAAAAATCACTTTCTCATTCTTATATATGGAGATCATTTAACATATACATAAGCCGTTGAGATTGGTCACCTAATTCAACTCCCACTTATGGCCTTTTTCGGTTTTGTTCTTTGTTTTTTTGGAAACAAAACAGATCATTAATTTTGATGTTGTTTTACATAAATTTGAATTCATTGGCTGGGCCTATAATGGAAGAGGCTGAGGTCCAGAGTGTGGATTAAGTCCTTGTATGAGAATCATTCTCATACGGGTTGATTCACACAGATGGAATCCCTCACAGAGTTAATTGTTGAGTGAATTTCATTTGTACGGACTAGTGGATTCCATCTGTACGAACTAGTCCCACACGAGAATGATTCTCATACGAGGACTTGATCTGTTCTTTGGTCCATTCTACAATAAATTAGTAGGCTGTTCCCTGGGCCAAAATTCAGATAAATGGGCTGGGTCTGTGTTACAAAAGTTATGCCTACTTGGCCATGAACCAGCTCATGGCCAAGCCTATAGGTATTAGGGTTGGGGTTGCATAGAGCACTTCAGACAGGCTGAACCCATATTCTTAACCGAAAAAAAAAGCTGAACCCATATCAATTTGATTCCCAAGATTCAAATCTCTAATCAGAATCTTAGGTCTTGTATCTTGGCATAAGATGTTCATATAAATGACGGTCACCTTCATATATTGGGAAGTCATGTTGAAAACCTTAGCCAAAATGGATAATATCGTGGCATGTGTGGACCACCCCTCTATTTGTGATCGATCTCTCTGATATCTCTCATCTCCCACTCCTCTCAAAAGAGAGATTATATGTAAGAGGTAGGCCAAGGTTAGGAAAACCCTGGCCGTATACCCTAGGCATCTCACCCTCCTTAGTTCATGGGTGGATCCACCACACCGACCAAAATACCAACATCAGCAATAGAACCCATCCCACCCGCCGGACCCAATGGCCCACGGGTGTGGATCTTTAGTAGGATATTTTTTAGCTCTTTCACTGTCTTCCATTATAAATCAAAAGTTTAAAAATTAGGAAAAGTAAGGTAGCTTGGATATTCGGGTGTATTTGTCGACTCAAACCTACCTCCTCTCTCTCTCTCTATCTCTCTCTGTCTCTCTCTAGATTCTTTAGCACAATAATAAGCTTTGGTTGAAATTGTTTGAAAGAATGAGAAAGGTGGTGAGGATATTCCTTTTGGTTTAGGTACACCAGTAGTGATCTAGAAGACTTAGAGATATACCATTGACATCGTTATCATTATCATTATATATCAGTGGCTGGTTCCTATTCATATTTCATGGGGTTGGAGAAAAAGCCTAGTCAACTATAAGGACGTGTAAGTTTGACCCTTTTTAGGGCAAGGGTGGGTAGTATGAGGTCTTTCTTTGCTTTGCTCAATTAGGTTTAATGGACTAAGAAGGGAACCATAATCTACAACCAATCGCAGACTTAAAATTAATTAATCCTCTAAGTTGAAGGCCTACCACGAACACATGGATTAACTTAGGGTTAGTGATGACCGAGTTATAAAATATCTAGGCCATGAACCATTTATGGGGTTGAAACCGTGTTTAAACCGGGTTGGCCATTTGAGATTAGCAACTGAATCCGCTCTCAAGGAAAAAAGATAAAAGTGAAAAAGAAGACTGAAAGGCAATGTGATTCCTGTGCCAAATATTGAAGGGGATGAAATAACTGTCTTACCCCTCATGAAAGGAGGAGCTTGATGATGTTTCTAAGTGCATTCCTAGCGAGCGTAGCGTAAGAATCGCACTGCCTTCCAAGGAATCCTCACCCAAAAATAAATAAATAAAAGAAAAAGAAAGCTATTTGATCACATGATCCTTATCTTATACCTAGACATAGGGGCTCATAAAATTATCCCTTACATGTTAATGTCCTAATGTAGTCTTTCATTGGTCCTACGTTGGTGCATGAGCCACATGACTAGGTTATGATCTCTTGACCATAAATAAATAAAGAGTTTCATGTCTTAACCTTACTTTTTTTTTTTTAATTATTATTTTTAGGAAAAATAGATTCTCACTATGGCGATTCTTTCCCATGCTATACATAACTTACACTTGTTCTCTCTCTAACTGCTAGTTGACCTCCTATTTATAAACCGATTTTACGTTCTGAGTAGTGTGTAAAAGAGATTTTCCCCGCATCAACAATGTGGGAAATACACCCTTGCTTTCATTATAAAGACTGCGTTTGGTATGCATCATAGGCCAATAATGCATTCTAAGAAACCATATTGATCAAACACACTTTTACTCCTTCACCAATGATGTTGAACATTTTAACCGACTATTTATTTAACATATATTTGTCATCTCATCTTCTCAACCTTAACATTTTATAGGTCCCAAATACCCCACCCCCTGAACATCTTAACCCTAATCCGTGATTAAACTATACAACTACTTTATAATATTAGGAATTAAATAGTGAACTTTTTAGACTTAAGAATACATTAATTCTAAGAATATATACCAAACACAACCTTAAAAAATTGTTCTGATAGGAATGTTGGAAGAGGTCCAAGACAATTCCAACCAATACCAACATGAGGGGAACATGTGCCGTGTGTGCGTGGGGCTAGAGGGGTGAGGTAGGGTTTAAAGCGTTGGAAATGGTATGAACTTCTACCATGGATATATACTTTACCGGCTTTGGTTATCTTTGTAGAGCATGCACGAGGGGCACAATAAAATCGTGAAACTCAGATTGCGCAATCTTGGACGTGTCGGAAAGAGAGAGAGAGATAACGATTGCTGTTACCGACATTCACTTTAAAAGAGTGATAAGAGATAGATGCGTATGGATGGTGTTCTATGTATATGCCCAAAAGAGAATCAACTTTATAACCCCACACATGGATGCTATTCTATGTATATGCCCAAGGAGAATCAAGTTTAAAAACACCCCCCCTCCCCAAACCATTTTTTTTTTTCCTTGTTTGAGAAAATTTGTTGTTAGAATTATTGGCAAAAGAATACTCTCTAGTCTCGCGACCTTTATGTTTAGACACAGAGTGATGATAAATGATGCATTCACCTTTGTGAAATACAAAAACTCTACTCCTTGTTGATGCCCATGTGTGTCTCTTCATTGGGTTCCTGTGTTGCTTCAAGGGCTATAGGGTCAAGGAACGTTCATTTTTTCTAGGGTTACTTTTAGGATCAAATGATAATAAAAGTTAGTGAGAGATCGAGAATGCTATTTGCTCACGTTTCCTATGCCCAGCCAAATGGGGAAATGGAGGCATGCATGAGCTTCCACTTCCCCGTGTATCCTAACATGCGAGACGCTAATTGATAGTATTCTATCTCCCTAAAAGTTGGAAAACAAGAGGCCAGTTACCTGGTTGCATGACCATGACATCAGTGTAGGGATCAATGAGAATTAATATTGGAGTATCAATATGAATAGGATTCTTTTTTTTATAAGAAATGGAACAATAATTTGACAAATAACTGTCTTGATGCAAAAGCCACACGATCAAGTAACGTTCTTTTTCCCTAAAATTAGGATGCGATTAAAGTATTAAGGATTAGGAGAATGGTGTACAGTGCGACACCTGGTCCCCCTTCTCCACCTTGAGGCCTCTTTATTGATAGAGAGAGAAAAGGGGGGGGGGGTTCACCTTCTTAAGCTGGTTAGATGAGAAAACTTTTGCCCCATCCTTCTGTCTCCTATCCATTAACTTGGTCCCATTATGCCCCTTAAACCCAATCAATATAAAAGTTTGTTCTTTGATTTTACAGCATCTCTATCTCTGGCTAGCTAAGGCTGGTGTGTGAACAACTTTTGATATAAATGAAAGCTATTCAACCTTGATTTCTTAATTAACTAAATCTTTCCCTATTCTTTCAATATAATAAAATAAAATAAAATAAATTAAAGGACCTGTGATGGAAAATTTTAATTTTCTTTCACACAAAATTAAGAATCTCTTCACCCACCAAGAGTCCCATCTAATTTCCAAAATACATTTTTTTAAAGATCCTAGATTCATCATGGATGAAGAAAATCGGATCCAACAGTGATTGCAATTAAATACAAGATGATGGCCTTGGATGACTTGGTTCGAGTTAGGAAATAATCTCTTCATGAAACGAGGCTAAAATTATTTACATTATGACCTTCCCTAAATCTCACAATAACAGGAATCTTATGCACTAGATAAGCCCTATCTAATGGATGCAAAAGAGTCTAATATGGTCCAACAAATTGCAAAATGAGAGGCAATCCAAAGGGTATGGGGTGCCCTATATGTGGTCAACAATGTTCAAAAAAAAAAAAAATACTCATTACAATATATATATAGTCAAGGTCAACTACGTACCAGCTGCCCACTACCGACCACCAAAATTACCAAAATTTGGTCCTCCCATATATCAAATGATGACAGATGTATATCAGAAATCAGTTTGGTCAAAACTCAAAATAGAGTTTAGGCCACTAGTTTGAAGAATCTCTCTTTGATGTGTTCCATTTTCTGTCTGCCATGTGTTGCTCTGAGATTAGTCAAGGATAAAAGTTCATCCTCTCACTGGTTATAGCATCATATATGATCCTTTTAACAATGGCCACTATATGCAACAGTTGTTTTAAGGCATGAAAATGGTACCATTTTTTTTTTTTTGGTAAATGAAAATGGTACAGGTCAGTAGACCATTACAAGTATGTTAATAATGGTAGCTAACTACACTTTGTATCCTTTACTATGATATGCAACTAACTTTGTTGAATCAATTTTACATGATTAAAAGAAATTAAACATTAAGAACTGAGTTTTCCTAAGGCCACGAGATCCATTTGGGCCACTCGTTTGGGGTGGGGTGGGGTGGGGTGGGGTGGGGTGGAACAATGAGGCACATTATCAACCATTCACAAGTTAGGGGACAGGCATTTGAGACACTTGATGGGTGTACAGTTCTTTTCACCACATCAAGTAAAAAATTTCCCCATAAAATAATTGTAAGGACACTTCTGTGTCTATTATGCATTATTCTAGGTCGGTACATTCCAAAGAATCATACTAAACACAACCTTAATTCAAAATGTCCAATAGTGATTTCAAACGCTTTCAAAGAATAGTTGTAGTTCATTCTTTTTAATCATTTTAGAGTTGAGATCTTCAAGGATTGAGGTGCCTGAGACTCGCAAAAGGTTGAGATTGAAAAGGTGAAAAGACAAAATATACGTTAAACAAATAGTTGATCCAAATGTTTAAGATCATGGGTGGAAAACTAAGGTTGCATTTGTTATAATTTCTTTGAATGTATTATTGGCATACCAAACACAACAAAATTTCATAATTTTGGAAATTGTATTCTTGTAATTTTACCATTGTCTTTCTATCATGTGGAATCATCCTCCTCTATCCATATCTACACTACAAACGGGCCATATCTATCACATGACAAAGAGATCTATGGAACCAACTACCAATCATACACATTTACATTTTGGGTGAATAAATCGAGAAAAGAACACTAATTGATTGCATCCTCTATGCGCAGCCATAGGACACCATGAAAAGATGCCCCTGCCCTTTGCTGCCCTCTGGTTGGAAGCTTATGCATACATTCTCACTGACCTAGGTGCTGACGTTTTAATGTTCTTTCTCCCTATGTTAAACCCAAGAGAGGGGAAACATAGAAATCCAAAACGTGTTATAAAAAAACAAAAACAGCCTCAAGATTGAGACAAAACTCTCCAAATCTCTTAAGAAGAAGATTATCATAATCTTGAAGATGCTGTTCTAATCAAGGTTGTTGTTGATACAGGATTCAAACATAATTATTAATAAGTTAAAAGGAATATTTCTGAAAAAGATCCAAAAGAAAAACATGAACCGAAAGGAAAAAAGTTAGGAGATAACAGCACAATGAGGAAATATACCAGTTACTATATGGAAGATCTCATGGTCGTTATCCTAGTTGGGTGGTAGACCCCTCCACCTTTGTGACCTGTTCTTCTTGATTCATCATTCAAAATAAAAATTAAAATAAATGAAGAATATGGGCCCACTTAATTTACAAAAGTAGTGCACCAAAAGCTACAAGAAGGATTCCGTATTAATTAGTACAAATTGATTATGGTACTCTTAATTCAATATTAAGAATTTAAGCCCTCCCCTCCCCCTTCCCCTTCCCTTTTCCTCCCTATATAAGATAGCTTGATCCTCATTTCTTCCTCACTTCTCTCCTTGCAATTGAAATCCAAAGTCCCAACTAGTCTTGTATATGACCATATACATGTTTGTTTCCCTTCAGTCTACTTTGGAAGAGAAGAGCCTTATTAAGATGCAAGACAAGAAGATGAAGGTGAAGAAGGGGTGGTTGGCAGTCACCGTCGGCTTAGAAGATGACGACGCCGGAGAGCAGCGGTTTGTTATACCCATATCTTATCTCTATAACCCTCTTTTCAAGAGGCTTCTTGAGAAAGCACAAGAAGTCTATGGGTACCACACAACCGGCCCCCTCCGGCTACCGTGTTCCATCGATGATTTTCTTCATCTCCGGTGGCGAATTGAGAGAGAAACTAATCATCATCATCATCATCTTCATGGGTCTCTCTCCTTTCACTCTTGTTGAAGATAGTAAAGAAAAAATCCAAGGAATATCAGAGAGAGCTTGTTGTTTAGTGATGCTTCTCTTTCAGCCTTCTTTTTGTAATATAGAATTTAAATGGGAATGGAGAGAAACTTAAATCAAACTTGTGTACATGATGAATTTAGTTAGTAGTTTGTAGTTGTGAAGGAGAGGGAGTTCGATAATCCTTTTTTCCCTCTCGTGGGTTATGAACAAAGATATACCCCATGAATGGTGAGATCCCATGTGAAAAAAGATTCAAACTCGAATATGATCTCTCTCTTTTTAATCATTATGGGGCTACTTTGATACTGAGATCAGATTTAAGAAGTTGGGATTGATTGAAATTAATAAAAGCAAGCTTTCATTAATCTTCTACAGTTCTTTTTGTGCTTACTTTATCATCGTGAGCACTGGTTTATATGATATGACAATGATATTGTCTGGCTTGACAGTGTGACTGAAGTGGTGGGTGAAAGTGGAGGATGAGTGCAAGCCAGCACACAATTAGAGAAATAAACCAAGGTGTTGTGTTTTCCTGACTAGTGAGTTGTGGGTTGTGACCCTTTTCAGTTGTGGGCTTTTTGAATGGGTAAAACTTCACTTTTGCAAAACATTCAAAGACTAGTTTAATGAAATTTTGTATCTCTTTCTCTAGCTTTTTCTGTTCCTGTTCATCCTCATACCAAACCTAATTCCTATGATTCAAAGGAGAAGATATGAGAAGAAAGCAAAAAGGTTCTTGGATTCATAAGAATTGTGTTGTTTCTAGTAAGATGGTCCTACTGATCACAAAATCCTTTTGCTAAAGTTCAGAAGTTTGTTTTTGAAAACATTCAAGACTCCTCAAGTTTGTATTCTGTCTGTAAAGGTAAACTGGCTTTGTTTGCTACCTCATCAAGTGAGCATTTTTACAAAGAAAAGAGATTCTTGCTTGTAAATTTGGATTGTGGTATGGTATCACCATAATTGTATTAGAATCAATATACAATGTGTACAGATAAAGATTAATGCGCAAACATGAGAAAACTCCCACATAAGTATAACTTTACCCTTGTATGATAATGAACCCAACATTGATCAAGCTAAATATGTACAAACCCAATAATATTCTAGAAACCCTAACTCCCACATAATTACAACTTTACCCTTGTATAAATAATGAACCCAAAATCGATCAAGCCAAATATGTACAAACCCAATAATGACTGTGTGAAACCTGAAAAATATTAGATACAATCCCAACAAATCTTCACATTGGCTTGGATTCTGCAAGCCACCCTAATGAAGTATGTGTTGATGTCAACTCTACAAACTCTTATCATTATCTTTGCCTGTCCACTACACCCAAATCAACATGGCCCATACATTGCATGGGGTATCCCGCATAGCTTATTGTCATGCAATGTGATGTGACTATATCTCTCTTACTGGTGTGTGCAATACGATCTGAGAGATCACTTCCACTCAAAAGATCTGAGGTGAAAGAGACATGCTTCTTTCTAAATTTGTATATGTTCATAGCATGAACTATTAGTACGTAGTCTTTGTTGTCCACCTATATCTCTTACCTCAATTCCAATGGTAGTTCCATTTGTTTCAACACTCTTATAAATTTGTATAGGCTCCCAATCACTTTGCCCTTCCATCACAACTAAGGGTCCATTTGATAATGTTTCTGCCGTTTCTGTTTCAAGAAACGGCATAAACATAAATTTTCGTTTCTAGAAACAGAAATGGAATTGAAGGTGTTTGATAAGTCATGTTTTTAGAAGTCGATGGTAACCAGTGAAAGAATTGCCACAAGTTGTTTCCAGAAATGGCAAAATAAGTTGAACTTGTTTCGCCTGGGTCGTTTCTTGAACCATAAATAAGTAAAAATTTCTATTTCTATTTATAAAAATAAGTGAAACGAAACAATTTTATCAAACGCTTTTTGCTCCGTTTCTGCTGTTTCTAGAAACAGAAACGGCAGAAACGCGTTTCTTGAAACGTTATCAAACGGGCCCTTATCCCTCTAGAATAATAAAAACAAAGACAATAGGGTCTATTCAAAGAAAATAAAGAGAGTTGGAATTAATATTACATGAAACTAGTGAGATGTAACAAGAGAACAACCAAAGCAACAAATTGTAAATGATTCCGTAAGCTACATATCCAGTGAACGAAAGACGACCTTCGGTCCCCCAAACTTAATCCTCGCAACCTTCTGTTTGCCCAACAACCTATAACGCTAGTCACTACTCCTAGTATTAGGGTTAGGAAGTAAGTCCGACAACTCAAAAAGATGAAAAGCAAATTGAATTTGCTACGAAAGCTGACTAATAGGTTTTCTTGCATATGAGAATATAGAAATGTAGAAAGTAATAGCCAAAATAAAATTCATCTTGGCTAAAGCACCCTACGCCCTAAGGTAACCGAGCTGTTTTCTAACTTAGTGAGTTGTGACCCTTTTCATACGTGAGCTTTTTGAATGGGTAAAACATCACTTTTGTTAACTTCCAAGACTAGTTCAAATGAATTTTTACATCTTTTTCCCCTCCTTTGCCGGTTCCTAACTTCCTTTACATCCTCATACCACACCTTCCTATGATTCAAAGGACAAGAAATTTGATTTAGGGAAAGCAGGAGAAGGCAACAAAAAGGTTCTTGGGTTCATGTGAATTGTATTGTTTCTAGTAAGATGGTTCTACTGATCGCAAAATCCTCTTCAAAAGTTCACAAGTCATTTCACATCTGTTCTTCAAAACATCCAGACTCCTCAAGTATATCCGTGATCTGTAAAGTTATATGGCTTTGTTGGTCACCTGAAGTCAGTCAAATGTGTGAATTCTTTTAGCATTTTCGAGAAGAAAAGAGATTCGAGAAAGAAATCAAGCAAAGAAGCACATGTAAATACAAGGAATTTATTGTGGTTCAAACACTAATGCCTACATTCAGTCAAGTGAGTTAGAGAATTTTCTGTTCACCATGAAAGTTCTAAACCTCTTCCACTTTACTGTACAATCCCTGCAAGGGTTTTTTCTCTAAAGAAACAATAAATAAGTATGTCAGAAACCCTAACTTTTTCTAAAGAAACAATATATAAGTACGCCAAAAACTCCAACTCCTAAGTAATTATAATTTTACCCATGTAAATATAATGGACCAAAAACCAATCAAAGCTAAATATGTACAAACCCAATAATGTGTATGAGATTTGCATAATATAAGACAATCTCAACAAATCTCCATAGTGACTTGAATTCCACCCTAAAGAAGAATGGTGTTGATGTCAATTCTATAAACTCTACCATTTTCTTTGTCTGTCCACCTAAGGTGCTTCACATAGCTCATTGTCATACCATATGATGTGACTCCACCTCTTCAATTGGTGCAATATGATGGATAGATCACTTCTGCACTCAAAAGATTCGAAGAGAAAGACTAGGGGTATTTTTAGCTCATTATCATACAATGTGATATAGTAACATATGGAAAATAAAAATTTTGCAAAACTCTTACAGAAAAATCCAGCCAAGGGTATTTAAAAAAAAAAAAATTAACTTTTTAATGACATGTTTGGGGTTCGAGACTCCCACATGCAAGACCAGAAGAACTAGCACAAGACCACACATGAAAACGATTTTTCTGTAAGAGAACAAAAGAGGAAGAATTGGGGATTTTAATTAGATACTTAAATCACAGGAGAAAGCATAGGCCCGAGGCAAAATCCATACTAGCAATTTATAAACAGGAAGGAAGAGATGGAAATTCTATATGTAAAGGGTATTTTTGCCCACTAAAAAAGTATGCCAAACACAATTGAGAGAACCTTGTCAGATTGCGTAGAAAACCCCAGATTAGCAAGCCAATGGGTGGGCGCATAGGAGTATATTCAACGCGAGTCAAAAGGGGGAGCACGATCTTTTCGCACCCTCCATAGCTTTTCCTCCGCAAGATTGGCAGGGTTCTTTATATCATAAAGGGAAGGAGGATGGGTATGCCAATGACTTTTCTACAGCTAATAGCTCAACCCATGAGAGGGGGAAAGTGGAATTTTTCAAGTGGAGGAAGAGAGAGATAGACACAGGTGAGGGTATACTACTAAATATACCTAGCCTTTTACTCAAAAGATTAAAATAAAATAAAATAGTAACACGATTTGATATGAAAATCAAGATGAGACGGAGAATGGATCAAACCGAGAGCTATTGGTTTCAATTTAGCTTCTGTAAATTTTCCTCGAAAGAAATCTTGGATAATTTCTATCACATCAAATTTGATAATAGATCAACAACAGATAAAGAAATGCCCATCGAAACCATTACGTCTAGGGCATTAGTTTTGAGACAGCTTCCCAAATCTCATTCTTAGAAGGAAATGAAATTTAGTAAAATGCTACAAGGATTATTATGGCCAGCCTTACAAAAGTGATAAGGTGTATTGGTTGAGTTTGGTTTCTTTGCACATACGTATAGTTAAGTGGTAGCATCTTTTTTCGTCCTTTAATATAGCAGTGAGTGAGGCAGGTGTTGACATAATTCATTTGTATTGGTCTGGTTGGAAAAAAAACCAATCCGGGCGTTTGGCAATCAGATTCTAGAGTTCCAGAATCGTCTAGAAACCACTTCCATCGTCCAATGAGAATTAGTTGAACACATCACAAAAGGATGAAACCGTGTTCGTCGATGACTTTTTAAAGCGAACTCTTGTAAAACGGTTCTTTGACTCTGGACTTTTTCCTTCTTGAAGACTCGAGACGACCGTGTACGCGGAAGAGCTTCTGGTGCTACAATGGCATATGTTGAGAGAGGTATGTGTCGAAGCTATGCTCCCTATCTTCTCATTAGATCGATTTGGAAACGCTCTCTCTTCCTAGAATTTCCTGAAATTTTTTTATATCTGTTTATGAGATCTTCGAAATCTCCGTCTGAATTCCGGATTTTCTCTCAAAAATTGGGTTTGGTTGATGAGTCAGAATCATAGGTTTCCAACCAATGTCGTTTAGGGTTCATCCGATCTCTCCTTCTTTGGTCTCAATTGTCATTGCTTATCTGTAGCCCTCATAGCTATTTAATTTTTTTTTTTTTTACGATTTCTATTGTGAACGTTCATTACTGATATCTATTAGGTTGTTGATTGTTGAAGTTTGGAATCTTCGCTCAGTATATGTTATTTTTTTGAATAACTTTGTATTATTGGCGATTGGTTGGAGTTATTGGTTCAATTTACATTTTCTTTTGTGTATATGGTTGATTTGCATGTTATTTTTCGAAGTTGAACGCCATTAAGCGTCTTTAGCCTTTATATTTTTCCTGAGAATTCCTTTTCCTGATGCTCCATGGATAATTTTTACGGGGATAAAGTGAAATAAGGTGACTTCTCTTTGTCTAGAAATTACTTGTAGCTTTGAAATTACCAGATGGATTTCTGTACCAAATTTAGTGGGAGAAAATGGACCCAAATTTCACTGCTTAACAGTTCGAACTTATGTGCTAAAATATATAACAAGGGACTCCTTTAATTAGCAAAGAAAACGAATGTCAATGTTAGATGAATGCCAGCAGTTTTAATTTTCCAATAGTGCTCCCTTTGAGCAGAGAACGGATCTATGAGAGCTGCTTCCATGTATTCCTTGACATTTCCTTCTCGTTAGACTTATCATTGATTTACATCTTCCTAGTTGTACGATAGCCTTAAGAGGTTCTCCATATATTGTATTTTGTCTATTGTAATACCTATTGTACCTAGATCATACTGCCCATGCCTGAACCTCTAGTGCACATAAATCAGATTTTTTTTTTTTGTTTTTTGTTTTATGTTTTTTTTTTTTAATTGGCAAAGGAAAATTTTGAAAGCAAAAAGGATGATATACAGTTAATGAGAATGACCAGATTTGAGTGTAACTTTAACAAGAATAAACTATATATGTGATCATGCACAAAATAAGAAAAAGTGACCAAAACTTGTCTTCCTACCAATCGAGTATGGATAATGCCTAAGTATTGTTAGCTTTTGGGAAAGATATGGAGATTAATCAGGTAGCAGACAGCCCTTCAAGGAGAATTTGATGCAATCCAGGGTTCCTAAAGCCTGGTTCGGATGGCTTGTGGCCCACCCAAACTCTAATTGGGTCAACAACAAATGCCAGTTATGTAAATATATCTACTTTCATAAGGGGAGTGATTCTGTAAATTATCAGAAACTCAAATGTTTACTTAGAAAGGTATGTAGGTAGAGATGCAGATAGTTTGATTTATTGAATAAGGGAATACTTGGAATGAAAGATAATATAAGGACTAGATAGAATAGAGGAAGAAGAGAGGAGTGATTTTGGAGGTTAACAAATTAGGGCTTAGAAAGACAACCACAATAAGAATTTTTCTACAGCTTCTCAACCATGAGCAGGGAAGTGGTAATCCATTAGGGATTTAGGTGATCGAACTCACTCAATTAGACTCAGATCAATGGAAACTTCAAGGGGAGGTTGATACTTCAAGGGTCCATTCATTCCAGCCGATAGGTACTCAATACAGAATGCAGATATGAAATCAGAGGGCTGCAGCTAAGTTTTAATGGAAGAACAAAACTCAGGACCGAGTTTGATTTGAAACTCCGCTCAAGCTGGGTTTTGAACAGAGGATTTGCTTGTTGGGTCGCCTAAGGGTGAGGGTTATGTGTAAGAAAATTCAAAGGAAAGGTTGGGTATTGATAAAATGGTGAACAATGGTGGACTGAAACTAAGTAGCGTAACAGGGAATGAACTAAAATTTCACGTTAATAATAAGAATTGGGAAGAACAAGAGATTAATAGAAGAGAGAAAGGATGGGAACTGGGAAGAAGAAAAATAGAAAAGTCAAAGCCAGATCAAAACGCAGGGAAGGGGACGGCACACAATCACAAGCCACACAGGCGCGTAAATCGATTTTCTATTCCATATTTAGATCTGTCCATTACGTTGTGTTGTTTACATATCTATAGAAAAAAATGGTACTCAAACAAGGAAATATGAAGTAAACTTGAAAAAGGGGACTGGGTAGCAAGAATCTCCTACGTAGCTAACTCCTGCCAAAATAAAACAGAATAAAATAAAATAAAATAAAAGATTACAATATCAACCCAAATTAATGCCTAAATATCCAACCAGACCAAAATCAGATTTGGACTTGGTTCTTGGTTTGGGTTTCTAAACTAGTTTGGGCTGGTCCACGGAAGCGCTACTGCATCAGAATTCCACAAAACTACCCAGTTCCATGAACTGATTGAAATATCTGATAGCCTTGTGCTCTTTGTTCTTTCTTTTTTGAAACCCTTCTCGCAATGCTTAATACTCCCCCCTGGCAATTAATAAGACATCCTTCCAACATCTGATAGCTGAAACTACTTCCCATGATTCTATTATTTCACTGTCAGAATATGCACAATCGTTTGATGAATTTTGTTCTATCATGCGATGGAACATCCATTGTGTAAATAAGTAGAGATGGAAAAGGAGCCCATGAGAGAAGCCTGGAAGCTGATCAATATCTCTGACCCCTAAAAGATAGAGCTACCCACAGGTTTCCTTCAGCAGGAAAGTCCAACCAGTCATCAACAATAACATATGAACCCCAGATACTGCATACCAATTCAAGGTCTATCCTCTGTTAAATTTGATTCTTTAAATGAATGATCTCAACTGACAATCTCTGACAAATATGGACCTGATCATGCCAACAAGCAGCAAGATCATGCAAGATTCAAGTGATGTCCTCATCTTTTGCTATGGTCTATGAGATCTCAGCCCTTATTTGATCTGCCTATACCAAGTTTATCTTCATCTCCCTACTTCAATAGTCTACTGACTTCCTTAGACCGAGCAGATGGTTTTCTCTTGTCAGGAGTGGTTGTTTAATTCCAATCCGTCAATTCGAGATTCCTTTCGATGTTACACATTTAATAGTCTCCTGCTGGGAATCAGCTTATCCTGAGAATCCTTCTAGAAGTACCTCGTCACACTCCGTGTTATTATGTTGGAATTTTTTATGTCAACTCAAAAAGTATGATTTTAGAAGGCACTATTTTTGGGATGTAATTGCATTTGCTCTTTTTTGGAATGTAATTGCTTTTGGTAAGTTTGACTCCTCATAGGAGATATAAGGGGATTTTTTCTAACCCTTGTAATTTCTATAAAATGAGATGCCCTTCTCTTCTTCATAGAGAATGGTTTCTTAGTTTACTGACTGTCTGAAGAGAATTTCAAACCTATGGTGTGAAATCTGTGACACACATATCATTCTTCTCTTCTTTTTTTTTTTTTTTCTGGGGGGGGGGGGTGGTGGTGGTGGTGGTGAATATATCGTTCATCTCTTATTCCACTCTCTATTTCTTTTGTCCTTATTCTATTGTTCAGTTCTTTCAAAACCATTCTATACTATAGATGTTCTTATTACAACCTTATACATGCTGGGATTAAGTTCTAAAACGTCTTAGAAATCTATTTGTGACTTTAACAATATTGTTCTTTCAACCTACGCATACAGCATATCTAAAAGTCTGATATTCTTCATATTTCAACCATAATTTATTGTTGTCATACATTGAAAGAAATGAAGTTCATTTCCTTTTCACTTACATCATGCATTATGTTGTAATATCAATGATTTATTGTTCCAATGTCAATGTGGTCTATCCCCTTTGCATTTTCCTTTTCACCTTTTCTGATAAATAAAGTTAAATTTTCTTCATGTTATGTTGTTCTCATGATATTTGGACAATAATAATAGTTAGGGAAGATTTAAATTGTGTCTGCCTGTGCAGCATATGGAAAAATTTCTTCCGTAGTTGTCACAGCAACAAGGCGAGCTAAAAGGTTAGGAGGGGAATACACTTTGGCGCCCAGGCAACTAGGGCATTAGATATAAAATGGAGGGGTTTTGGTGCAGATTCAAGGCTCCAGCCTTGTGCACATTGTTGAGATTAATGAGAATGGGCTTCAGCCTTTGTTTATTCTGTGGTGATGCAGAATACTTTCTGTGTTGATTCAACAGACTGATTGGTGGTGATTCCAGTCCAGGTCATAGGGGGTGATTCCTTTGGTCATATACCGTCTCTTCTATCTTCTCCAGATTATTAAACCTTCTTTTTGATTCTTAGTTGCTGTTGGGTTAATTCTAGTGTCTATTAGCTGTTCATCACTTATTCTTCATATTTTGTTATCCCTTCCAAGATCAGCAACTCCTCCTGGCCATCAATTGTCATTGAGATTCCTTGTTCCTGTGGGAAAATTTAATATCTTCCAATTACACCATTGGAATTGGCTGGAAATTTTTGAAGTTATTCCCCTATGCTGATAAGACCATCGACCAGAAGGCTTTTTTGAGTTGTGCTTGATAAGTTATTAGGTTTCTCCATATTCTGGTTCTGAAATTCTGTATTTGGAATTTCTATTTATCGTTGGATTACCCTAACGTTTTGTTATCTGATTCTGTCATTAAAATAAAGCCTTTGACCAGAGTTCCAATTACATCTGAGTTTCTGAATCTATTTATAGGTTTTTTCCTGAACTCTGAAAACTTTCTTAGTTCATGTAATGCAGTGCTAATCCCGAATTGGGAATTCTAGTGGAAGATTAGCTTGCAACAGGAAGTATGGAATAAGGACCAGATTAAGAGAAAATTGAATAATTCAACCAAAACAAATTTGATATGCATAAAATTTTGGTTGATTTCTGTATTCAATCAGTATAACAGGACTGCTAAAGATGATCTAATCTAATGCACAGGCCATTCAAAGTTTTCTTCTCTTCTGAAATATACATTTAAAGAAAAAAGGGGGGGGGGTAGAATATAATTTTGGGGGTGTGAGTGGTGGTGGATAAGTAGAAGGTTCCTCTATTTTGGACCTGCAAACTCTAATTACTATTCTACCAAAGAAAAGAAAAAAATTACTATAACAGTAGAAGCATTGGCAAATATGAAAAATAAATGGTTTGTAAAGAATATGAAAGAAAAGTAACACCTACATTTGCATCATTCTCAGGGACATGCTACCCTTCAGTGATGGCATCTGCTGTTTCCTGCAAATATTGTTTTAACATATAGTATTTGCTCATCACTGGAATGCGAGGTTTTGAAACTTGGACCCTTTTACCCTTATATCGAACCACTGATTGGTATCGTAACTATCTCGACTGATACAGTTCTGATTTTAAATCCATGCTGGGATGTCATTAATATCTCTCTCTTTTAGCACTGGATCCACAGATTATTTTTAACTTTATATTCTGGAAATTCAACTTTGAGTCATTGCAGATTCATTTGCAAGGAAGTGAAAGTATATGTCATGTTTATCAATTATCAAAGTAGAATTATTATGTTTTATGTTTATAAATCTTATTTTCTCAGGTGTTGTTAAGCCCAAGCGATCTCTATGGCGATTGAAAACCATTACTGATTTCTTCTGGGCCATTGTCAATTTGATTGCAACATTCTTCACGACTATGTTCTCAGTATATATCCAATTCCCTGCTCTCCTCTCCTCATCTCCAATCCCCTATTTCAGTAACAAATGATTCGTTTTAGATATTCATTTTTTCATGTCTGCAATATCATAGATTGAAAAATCAGAAGCATACAAGAAAAGCTCAGGTGCGAGCAAGAAATGGGATGGTGGTGGTCCTGGAGGACCTGGAAGTGGTCCATATGGCGGCGGGCCAGGTGGGCCACGGCGACCACCCCGTGGATTGGACAATGTCCGAGGCATTGACCATAGTAAGTACAATTTCTTGGTTCTACCATCGTCTTCTTCTCCTTGTTTTCATCTATAGTAATATTTTTGTGTGTAATTTGCAGGTTCACTTCCAGCTTGTGGCTCATGCTGCGGCGGCTAAGAACCTCGACATGTTTGAAATTTTTCACACCTTAGTTTTTCTGCGTGATGCTTTAAAGCTAGTTTAATATTTTGATGTGAAGAAGCTTAAAACGAAATTGAAGATGTTGATATGAACACCTCTTTTGTTGTTTATAAGCTCCGAGTTATGGGAAACGGCAAATGTCTATATATATATATATTGTCATATTTTGATTGGCATGTTTGGAGTTTAATAGCAGGGTTTCTATGTATTGGTATCCGATTGGTCATATCGGATGATACCGATGGTCGGTCAGTAAAACCAATCGATTAAAATGTGACATTATTAAATATGGTAAGAAATTTAGGTTATACAATAATGTTAGGTTCGAAATTTTTTATTTTCCTTTAAATCAATTTGCAAAATAAAGTAGAGGGAATGAGACAATATCGAGAGAGAGAGAACATAAGTTTTTGAATTTATATCTAGAAATTTATTGAGTTAATCAATGACTATCAGAGAAATTAGTACTGTCCTTAGTTGTTTATAGGAAAACAAAACCTTAAGCGTTTTCAACCATCCTTAATTGCATCTATTGTAGAGATTAAAAAGAAAACAAAACCCTAACATTATTTGGGCTACTGATATTCATAAAAACAAGGGAATTATAATTTGAGGTACCCAATGTTTGAAATGTTTGAGAAAAGGATGTTTAGGGTACCCCTTGCCCCTTTTCCCCAACCACTCTGCTTACTCCCGCATAAATAACATGAGAGAAAAATAAACCAGTTTTAAATGACAAAACTAGATTGGAGATTCCAAAAAATATGGGATGTGGAGGAAGAAGTGTCAATTACCAATTGCAGCCAGCCTTCCTCTCCACCTCTCTCTCTCTCTCTCTTACTTCTATTGGATTTTTTGAATGCCCTCTACGATGTGAGAACTACTTTATCTTTTTGTTGCAATCCCAATGAACATTTCCTGTATGAGGATTAAGGTTACAACTACATATGAAGATACACGCGAGAGAGAGAGAGAGAGAGAGAGAGAGAATGTTACAAGAAGAAGAAGAAAATATTATCAAAGGAGGAAGGTTTCCAAAGAATTTGGCTTTATTCAGATTTGGTACTTACATTGCAGGAGCCTCTTACCAGTTACCAGGAAAAAAAATATGCAGGAGCCGTGTGAATCGGCCTGGTCTGAATTGGATCATTGGATCGCATGATCGAGAATCCCTCACTCAAAATCAATTAGGGATTGGGACCAACTGATTTTTTCGATTCAAATCCATCGATTCCAACCTGAGTTTTGAAGCCATGCTCAAGAAGACTATGTTCAAGGAAGTATAGTCTTATTTTTTTGGTAGACTCAAGATGGTAAAGGAAATTTGGAAAATTAGGCTTTAAATAGTATGATTCACTCAAGTGAAGGAAAAAAAAAAAAAAACATGAAACATGATCATGACTCATGAATCAAGAAGACTTCCCCAAACTTAAGAAATTATCAAACCAAGTTCGAAAATAAATGGGTTTTAATTGACTCGGTGTTTTAGTCCAAGTCATGTGAAACTCACTAAGTTTGGTTTCTTTTAATGAGCCATATATTATTCGTAGACGGAATGTTTAGCCTACAAAAAAAAAAAACCAAAACTTTTTTGTTTGTTGTCTTCAGTATTAGCCTTTTTTCTTCTCACCTATGAAGTAACTATAGCCTTAGTCCCTCCTAACTTGGGCAAGGTGAAGAAGGAATATATTGATAAAATAAGGGGAAAAAAAATGATTTGCCCAAGTCAGCAGGATTTTAAAAAGGGTGAGTGAGACGAAAAACCCTGTTTTTGAACTATGGTTTTAGCATGATTTACATGTTAAAGATCTCAAAGAAGCGAGTTTGACATATTTTCCTCTTACAATTAGTTTGTTGTTTATGAATTATGACGAAGATTCTTAAAGCGGCCACCTTAAATAGTAATCTCCAAGCAAGCACAATTACTTACCACGTGAATGAGTGATATTGCAATTCTAACTATTAGATATCAAAAAAGAAAATTGAATGTAAAAGAATACTTTCCCTATATATGTCCTATTGCCCTGTATAAAGATAGTAAATCCCCTTTCCTTGTGTGTCTTGGTCTCCCTTTCCTTTTATTGCATGATCATTATCATCTTATCTTGTTTTTTTTTTATGTTTATGGTAAAAATGATCATTATCTTCGAAACCGTGTAGAGAGATGATAGATCATTGTCTTTTAGTATTTTCAATCATTTTCTCCTTGGATGGCATGTTGATTATCTTTGATGTCTCCAAACTTGACAAAGTAACCCAAATTGGAAAATAATCTACCTAAATCTCTTAAAATCTTTATTTAATGAATGGATAAGAATCAGATCCTGACATAAAGTACAGAATGAGATCCTCTCCAACTGCGCTGAGAGCCCAACACACATCTGACGGCCCTAAAAGTACACAGAAAATTGCAATATGTTAGCCACATAGGAATCAAAAAGTAGTTTTGAACAGTGAAAACTTGGGGAACCTAGCCGAGTAGGGAGAATCCCGATACGTTATGTTCACAAGAGTGGAAAAAGTATCAAAGGCATTTCGGACAGTGGTATCTAAACCATGATTTTCCTCGTGCAAAATTTTGTTGATATTTGGGTTGTAGGAATTTTCGGTTAGTAGGGCTCATAGCCACCAAGGAAACGAAATAATTCACTTCCCACTTATGGTCACAAATATCCTCTTCTTAAGTTTTCATATTTTCCAAAATTCAGTTTAATATTCTATTTCTTTGGTTGAGAACCCAATAGTAGAAAGGTTCCTGCAACCCCAATAGCAGCAAAATTTTATCCTTTCTAGTAATGGTAAAAAAAAAAAAAAAAATCCAGGCAATTAAGGCAGATTTCAGAACGTATCCGTTAATTTTGCTCGTCTCACGAGAGGATGCCAGCTCAAGGTTCTTCATTTGACTATCTCTCACTAGTATTAACAACCATTTACTTTAAATAGTAGAAGTAGAGACTGAATTCCGTCCTACCTAACCTTTTGTTCTTTCAGTTCCCTAGGCTCTTCTATTTACCCCTGTAGCTTGTGTGTGTGTAATCGAGAGAGAGAGAGAGAGAGAGGATGGAGAAGGGAAGAGTGCAAGCAATAGCTTCTCAAGCTATAGCAACTGACACCATCCCTGAGGAGTTCATAAGGGCCAAGGAGGAACAACCAGCAGCCACCACCTACAATGGACCAGTCCCTCAAATCCCCACCGTCGATCTCAGCGAACCAAATAAAGACAATCTAGTCTGTTCAATCGCCAGTGCAAGCGAAGAATGGGGCATCTTCCAAGTGGTGAATCATGGAATACCAGTAGAGGTGATACAGAAGTTGCAGAAGGTTGGAAAAGAGTTCTTCGAGCTCCCAGAAGAAGAAAAAGAAGCCTACTCTTCTGTTCCTGGATCCATTGAAGGTTATGGAACTAAACTTCAGAAGGAACAAGGAGGGAAGAGAGCTTGGGTTGATTTCTTGTTCCACAACATATGGCCTCCTTCTGTTATCAACTACCAATTCTGGCCCAAGAACCCAATTGCTTACCGGTATCCAATCTGGCTTCTCCTTTTGTTTTTGGTTTCCATTTGGAGTCTAAATCCTCTCCCCATGTAGGAGAGCGGATTAGGTTCTCATAAAATTTGATTCACACACATGGAATCCACACAAGTAAAATGTCTCTATTCTCGTGTAAGCCCTGTGGTGGATTCTATGTGTGTGGATCAGATTGTACAAGAATAGTTCTCATACGAGAATTTGATCCACACTCCCCATGTAGTGATCTCTGAGTATGGGATTTCACCATTTATAGGTATCAGATCATACGTCAATGGTGCATTAAATACGCATTGAGTACTTCGACTTTTGGTCTACATAGAGTTCAGATTCTCTTCCCACATGGGGATAGTCCCGCATAGAATTCAGTGTGTCCCGCACCCCATGAACATGGATCCCCATGTGGGGACAAGATCCAAATTCGTTTGGATGTCTCATAAGCTAAAGGTGTTAATTTTAGGCCTGGCCTAGTAGGCCTGACCAAGCCCTACCGTTTAAAGCCTAAGCTGACACAGTCTGATTAATAAATGTGTCATTCTCAAGACCAGCTCATTTCTAATCGATCGTTCCTATCAGTTGCCTAATCTTGACCGATTGATTATGAGCCCGATCAAACTCAACCCATTTAGCCCAACTTTGTAGAATGACTTACTTTTTGGACCATTTTACCCTATTCTCTACCTGTTATACCCCTATTCCCAAACCATAAACATAAAGACTAAAAGGAAAAGACAAGTCCCTAATTTAATAGGACATTCAGTGGACTTTTTAAGGCCCATCTAAGGTCCATTAATTTATTGGTATTCCCTTGCAACCCTACTTTAGAGACCAATTTTACGCATTGCCAGTTAACCTGGTTAAAATCCGAACCCAACCAACTGGATATAAACATTACTATGCCACGCAATATAAGCTTAATTAACTAAAATGGCTGATCATGGTGCAAATTGTGAAATTAGTCAAACCCGATTAGGCCCGACCGATTGACACCTCAATCATAAGCATCTGATAACCTCTTCCATGGGTTTTTTTTCTCTTTATGTAGGGAAGCTAACGAGGAGTATGCGAAGTACTTGAGGGCAATGGTGGAGAAGCTACTGAGGTTCTTGTCATTAGGGTTAGGGCTGGAAGGAAATGCGATAAGAGAAGCCATGGGTGGAGATGAGTTGGAATACCTTTTAAAGATCAATTACTATCCACCTTGCCCTCGCCCTGATCTGGCTCTTGGCGTGGTGGCCCACACTGACATGTCAGCCATCACCGTTCTGGTACCAAACGAGGTTCCTGGGCTCCAAATCTTCAAAGATGACCATTGGATTGATGCTAACTACATTCGTAATGCTCTAATCATCCATATCGGTGATCAAACTGAGGTATGTGTTTCATGTCCTAACTCTACAAATAGGGCTATGGTAACAGGTATCTAACCCTAGTCTGGAGGGTAAGATTGTAATTTTGCTTGCTTGGTACCATAGAAGATACTTGGTTGATTAGGTGGATACAAACCCAAAAGAACTCGACCCCATAAACCGGTTTACAAGGTAAAGGAACCTAAGACCATATGAACCCAGATTAATTTTCTTGTAAAATCGATGTAGGATTAACCCACATATGACTGATATGGGATTATAACACTCCATTTGTGATTGTGACGCGCTAAGCCCACTTTCACTAGAAGATCTTGAAATTGAGTCTCCTGGTTGTTTGTTACCTTCTCCCTTTCCCCTTCCCCTTCTAGAGTGTACCCATATGAAAAAAAGGGATGTTAGAAGTGAATCGAAACAACAATCAAAACTAAACCCAACCGTTTAATGTTGAACCAAATGGCAAATCGAGCTGAAGTTAATTGGTTCAGTTTTGGTTTGGAGTATTAATCTTGGATTTGGTTCTCTATCATTTTGTATTTATATCAGTTCATAGTCCAGTCCACATACCTATAACCCATATTCACCAAATATTCGTTAACCCATACTCCATAAGCCAATAGCCCACGGCAATTCAAAATTTCCATTCCCAACCCCAAAAATCATATAAGACTTTACCATTGGTGATGCTTTTAACTCTCAATATTAATTTTAGTTAACCCTATAGGGTAAGGGGAAAAGGCCCCCCTAAATCCCCTAGAGAATAAGAGAAAGGAGTTTGGACCCTCTCCCCATGTGATGAGCTCTCCACATGGGGTCTTACCGTCTATAAGGTATCGAACCATGAGTCGATAGTACATTAATTACTCTGACTCATGATCTAAATACCCCTTTAGGCGGTGTCCATTACATGCTCAACCCTACTAAATATGCCACAATGATGTTTGCCAAATTGGAATTGGTGGAGCCTTAGCTTGAACCATTACAACAACATTAGACCAAACATTCACTTTTATGTATCCAAGGTCTTTCCCTTCCTCCAATTCATATATACAAAATGGAAAAAGAAACTTAATTGGGGTTACTTATGTGTATGTAGATACTAAGCAATGGAAAGTACAAGAGCGTGTTGCATAGAACTACTGTGAACAAGGAGAAGACAAGGATTTCATGGCCAGTGTTTTGCTCGCCGCCAAGGGAGATGGTTGTAGGGCCTCTACATCAGCTTACCAATGAACAGAATCCACCGAAGTACAAAAGCAAGAAATTTAAGGATTATGAGTATTGCAAGCTCAATAAACTTCCTCAGTAAAATGTTGAATTTGAAAAGAATATGATCCTGGCTAATTACAATTTTGGTTTTAATTCTTTACCATAAGTTATTTTTTCATGTAGAGGGATGATTTGATCATTTTGAATTTTTTTTTTTTTTTTTTTAATCATGTGGAGTGAGGTCCACATCCTCTATAGTCGCTGCAACGGTGCAGTGAGCATCCCGTGGCTGGGAGTATCCGAGTACACACCCAAAGGGCTACCAACCACCAGATGCTCATTACATCAGTGCAGTGGCTGTAGAGGATGTGGAGGTTGTTGAGTGATGATTTGATCATTTTGATTGTTGAATAGATAGAATGGTCATTAAATGTTACTTCTTTTTTTGCTTTTGGTAAATTTCATTGAATGCAAGTAAATGTTAAAATTTATAAACCATCAATGTATATTGTTTTGTACCATATGTGTGGCTCCTTCTTTTTTATTCAACGTATGATTAAATGATGATATGAAAAACATCTTAATAAAAATATATTCACCAATTATTTACTATTGTAGGTGATATTATTATTAAGTTAATAAACATATCACTACAAGAAAAGCGCTCAATGGAAGCACTTTTACCGTTTTACGAGACTTTCAGTGGTAATAAAAAATTTTCACTACTAACCATCATTAATCATGTTGGGTCCTGATTGACACTGAGAGGGGGTAAATTAGTGTGTCAAATCTTTTTTCATTTTTCAGTTGTACCCCTGATATGGCAATCACTATTTGCACTTCAATAGCACAGTCTACTGATGTTGTCCAGAGCTGTTATGTATACTACTAACCATTCTTACTGTTACACGGAACTTACTCACATTACTTGTATTGTTGCCCAAAGCTATCTCATAAACCTTGCACGGTAATCACTATCACATACATACACAGTCGTATGCACATCCACACTACACCACCAAGTGGTCAAGTCTACCAGATGTACACACCGATTCTGCAGCCAAACACTTTAATCCACGATATAAATATGAGCATACACATCCACAACACAAGAAATATGTGATTCGGCCAGTTACCTACATGCACAAAGTAATGCTTACTGTCGGGCTCAGTATTTACTCAACACTAATTATAACTGGACCCACAGCCAAGGAAACACATTCTCAGTTTTCACCAACGACATACAATGGCTAGATCTTCACCTTAGTTTTCTCAGTATAATCTGAGAGGCTGCACCCAAGGCAAATTGGTTTAGGTAGTTGTAACTATCAACGAACACATAGCCCCTGTGTCCAACACCTACTAAACACCAATAAAAAATAAAGTTGGGCTTATAACAATGCCCTATAGTGAAACACTCATACATGTAAATTTCTCTCAAATAAACTACAACCATTACTTAGGCATTTTATCAAACACCTTGCCTACAATGATTTATAATAATGAAAATATAGAAATTTGACAAAAGTGAGGTTACCTGGGCAAGGATTAACTGTCAGAGATGTAATAATGTCAATTTCCACTTGATGTGGACTACAACCATATTGTCTCAGTGCCGTCAATGCTTCAACCTCGATTAGCACTTGGCTTTCTTGAAGCAACTCACAATAACCAAATTCTATGTTCTTCTTCTTCTTCTTCTTCTTCTTCTTCTTCTTCTTCTTCTCTTTGTCTTTACTTTCATGGAGCAACAATGGCATTCACATTCACACACACACTCCACTCTCTCTCTCTCTCTCTCTCTACTTCTCCTCTTCTAGTATTCCTTGTAAATAAAGCTTTAATGGAAAAATAGTATTCTCAATAAGAACCATCAAACTCTATTAATTGGATCTGAAAAAATCTTTCTTGAGAGGCATTTAAGACATACACAAAGAGAGGAGAAAACTTCTTCTCTATTTCCCTCTTCTTCTCTTCTCTTCCCTTTTCTTTTTCTTTCTCTTAGCAACAATGATGAGCATAATGTGTGAAATCTTAAGGATATAAGTGTAAATTTTGCCCCACTTTGGATAGTAATACTTTTTTTTTTTTTTTCAATTTTCAAGTCTACAAGAGAAAGTGCTTAAAGTGAATCAAGAACCAATCCAAAGGTGGGACCCATTCATTGGTACATCATCCTCTCTCCTGTAAAATTCTGAAGATTATTCTCTCTCCTTGCCACCTCACAATATCTTGAAGATGCTATGTAGAGATTCCTTTCTGATTTAATCAAGATTGCAAGATATTGATCAATATTGCAAGGAATGAATAGAATTTGTTAATTTTAGAAACAAATTCTCTCGTTCTTCACACAATAACTCAGAGAATGAGGATTTTTACCAAGATTTAATTTAATTTTATTTTCTTTCTTTTCTTAAAGAAGACTTGTAGAAGGAAGGAGGTAAGACAAAAGCCCTATAAAAACCCCTTCTCCCCCCCTCCTATTTATTATTCCCCTTAGTTTATTTTATAGTTTATGCTTAGTTTTCTTCTCTCTCTCTCTCCCTCTCTCACTTTTTAGTTTTAGTTCTTCTCTATTTTTGCTTTAATCACTTTTGTAATATTTTTTTTTTATGTCAATTAATGCAATCACTCTTTTATTCTTATTCAGCCTTTTATGTTTATGATTTATGCAATTGAGTTGTAATTTTTAAAGTTATAGTTCTAGGCTTAGATCTAGGTGACAAGATCACGAGCCGTGGAGCATTTTTTTTTCAAGTTCAATTTTTTTTTTGTTTCAAGATTTGTTTTCTCTAATACTAGAAATTTCAGATTTGGTTTATTCGAGATCTGATTTTTAGTACTGGTAGTATCTCAAATCACTCAAGCTTTCAAGTTCAAGGGTTGAAGTTCAAATAAGTAGGCTCCCTCAATAGTCTTTTTTCCCCCCTCTCATTCCCTCTTCTGACTACCTTTTCTTTCTTAATTTAGGATTTTAATTTCAGTCGTTACATTATTGCTGTTCCTTTCCCCTAAGGTTCATGGCTAGTGTATGTGTTGGCTTTGCCCCTCCTAGCCATAGAACCATCAATTTATTGCTTTTATTTTAATTGTCTCAATTTCCCTAAAGCCAAGTAGAATAACTCTTGTAAGAGAGACTCTCTGGTCAAGTAAGGAAGCTCATATTATGATGCATCCCTCGGGCTAAGTAGAGAAACCTACTTGTGAGTCTCTCTCTAGCTTTCTCCCTTTTCTTTTACTTTATTTTTATTTCAATATTTTTTTCCTTTATTTTTTATTTTTAATTATGTGGGTTGTTTATTTTCACTTATTTATTTATTTAATTTTAATTGCGTGGCTTGCGTCTTTAAATTCTCAGATGACGAATGGTTAGGACGTTATTTTAGATACATATGTTTAGGACGGTAGTTAGAATTAGATCAAAACCATTAATAGGTTCACTTTTACATTATTAAAAGAAAAAAATAAAGTGGCTGCTCTCCCTGAGTTCGACCCGTAGCGACACTGATCCGTACACTTGCGGTTACATTTAAAATCTCAAACAAGTTTTTGACGCCGTTGCCAGGGAGACAGTTTCATGTTATTTTTTGCTTTCTTTTGGTAAATCGGAGTGTTTTATTTGCTTTGTTTTGTTTATTTATTTATTTTTTCTTTTATTGAATTCCTGAGAAAATCAACTTGTAATAATAGTTGTATTAGTGGAGGTCGTCATGCCTCACAGTGTGATAAAGACAGGTTTCGTCCTGTAGCAGTATCTCAGGAATTGACCTGAGCAACCCCAGATCCCTGCCAGTAAGCTCCCAAAAAGCCAAAAAAATCAAATAAGAAAAAAAAAGAGTTTTTCTTTCCATTCTTTTGTGCTTGTCTTACTCTAGTTGTGGGAGTTTTTCTGTTGCATGAGTGTGTGGTCCCATGATTCTACCAATCTTTTAGTAAGAGTACCTATTTTTAGAATGGCAGAACAACCTAAGCCTACTTTAAAAGATAGATTCTACCCAGCCAGGGCAACATAACATTCTTCCATTAGATTACCAGCTGTTATAGGGAACAATTATGAGCTTAAAACTCAATTCATCACTATGTTACCCCACTTCCATGGGCTATCTTTCGAAGATGCTTATTTGTTCCTAAGAGAATTTGAGGAGGTTTTTGTCCTCATTAAGATACAACAACTCAGTGATGATGCTGTTAAACTTAGATGCATTACCTTTTCGCTCAAGGATGGAGCAAAAAGATGGTTACATGGGTTGCCAACTAATTCCATTATCACATGGGATCAGTTTACGGTAGCGTTTTTAAGAAAAAAATTTTCCTTGCATATAAAAAACAAACTTAAAAGCGAGATCATGCAGTTCCGAAAAAAACCTCAAGAGTCATTTTCTAGACTCATGGAAAGGTTCCAAGACCTTCTCCAAGAGTGTCCCCATCATGGGATTGACAAATGGCATCTTTGCCAAATAATTTATGAAGGGATAGACTACCATACTAAGCAGATGTTAGAGTCTATATGTCCTACAGGCTTCACAGCTTATGCAGACGAAAACGAAGCTTAGAACTTTTTGGTTGACCTAGCTGAAAAGACAAGAGAATGGGAGTCTACTCAGGAGAGTGAGAGAACTATAGGAGGTAAAGGGTACTATGTCGATGGGATAGTAGCCAAGGAGGCCCATTTAGATAGCCTCATTAAAAGAATAGAAGCCCTTGTCCCTAAAGCACATGCTACAGTCCACTAAGTCCAAAATCAGGTCTCTATGTGCAATTGGTGTCACTCCCCTGGACATGTAATGGAAGAATGCCCCAACAGTTCTAGGGGCAATGAAAGTGTTAATGCTCTTTACCCGAACAACCCGTTTAGCAACACTTATAATCTAGGGTAGAGAAATCATCCTAATTTTTTATAGAGCCAAGGGAATTAAAGAGGTCCATCCAACTTTTACAACTAAGGGCAGCCTAGTCCCCAGAGGCCCAATTTTGCATCACTACCTAATTCTTTCCCTCGGCCTAATCTAGGTCTTCAATCAAATTTTACTAAGCCCCCTCTCCAAGAACCTTATCAACAACCCCAGGGATTTACATCCACTGGAGAGGCGGCAAGAATTAGTGAGCTAGAGAAAAGCTTGGCTCTTCTCATGAAAAGCCACAATAATGTGGAGAGGCAACTCACCCAACTTGTCACAATCATGCATGAGAAGGAGAAAGGAAAATTGCCTAGTCAGCCAGAGCCGAATCTTAGACATCAAGTGCTGACTCCACAAGGGCTACCTGCTCCTCAGCTCAATGTTGTACAGAGTCAACAACACCAAAGGCCCTCCAACCAGTGTAATGCGGTATATGCCCTATGGAATGACCGAGAGTATCTACGGAATGGTACCACTCATTCTTCACCATCTGACCTTTCTATTGACACTCCAACTATCGAGGTTACTACTGTGCCTCCCATTCCAGGTTCGTCAGATGGACCTGAAGAGATTAAGGATGATTTGGTGGAAACCATAAAAAATGATTCTATTAATGAGAGAACTTCTGACAGTGTTTATGTTCCTCTTGTCCCCTATCCTAACTGTTTGATGAATAAGAAGAAGACAGCTTCAATGAAAAAAATTTTAGAAGTATTCAAGAAGGTAGAGGTAAACATCCCTCTTTTGGATGTCATAACTCAAATCACAGCCTATGCCAAAGTTCTCAAAGGCTTATGCACTCACAAGCGTACCACAAGTGTACCCAAAAAGGCATTTTTTACAGCTAATATCAATTCAATGATCACACAACCTATAGCAGCCAAGTATAAGGATCCCGGGTGTCCCACCATCTCTTGTGTCATTGGTAACAAGTGTGAACCTTCTACCCTATCATGTTTATCAACAACTTAGATTAGGAGATTTGAAAGCTACAGGGACAACTCTCCAGTTGGCCGACCGTTCTGTCAAGATTCTGAAAGGGATGGGTCAAAGATGTCCTACTTAAGGTAGGAGAATTTATTTTTCCAGTCGATTTTATTGTTTTGGACACCAAACCCTTCACCACTAGGGATAAGATCCCTATCATTCTTGGAAGAACATTTCTGGCTACCAACAATGCATTAATCAATTGTCGGAATGGTCTACTACGGATATCTTTTGGCAATCACACTATGGAGTTCAACATGTATAGGTTGGGCAAGCAACCCATAATTTCTTTTGATGATATTGATGAAGATGTCAATATGCTTGAGAATTTTTCTGATGATATTGTTAAAACTTTTGACAATGACTTTGATTCAGAATTACAAGAGTGTATGGAAGAATTAGAGGATGATACTGAAAATTTCTTCTCTGATGTTTGGAGCCTTCATACACCCATGGAGCTCATTGGTCCTCTATCAAATTCTCTCCCTAAACCCCCAATTGTTGAGCCCCCTAAGCTTGATTTGAAAGAGTTGTCCTCTAACTTAAGGTATGCCTTCTTAGGAGAATATCAAACTCTACCAGTTATTATCGCCTCAGATTTAACTTCAAGTCAAAAGGAAGAGTTGATCAAAGTTTTAAAATGAAACAAGGAAGCCTTAGGTTGGACTATAACAGACATTATAGGAATTTACCCCTCAATCGTTCAACATCATATTCACCTCATGGAGGATTCAAAACCTTCTAAAGAACCACAAAGAAGGGCTAATCCTATGATGCAAGAAGCTATTAAGAAAGAGATCCTAAAGTGTTTTGATCAAGGTATCATCTACCCTATTTCTGATAGCGAATGGGTAAGTCCAGTGCACGTGGTGCCAAAGAAGTCAGGGGTCACAGTAGTCCAAAATACTGAAAATGAGTTGATCCTTACCCGTGTCCAAACAGGATGGCGTGTTTGCATTGACTACAGGAAGTTAAATGCGGCAACTTAGAAAGACCACTTTCCTTTGCCTTTCATTGATCAAATGTTATAACGGTTAGCCGGACATGAGTATCATTGTTTCCTTAATGGTTATTCCGGCTATAACCAGATTTCCACTACCTTAAATGACCAACACATGACCACCTTTACATGCACCTTTGAAACCTTTGCTTATCGGCGTATGCCTTTTGGGCTTTGTAATTCCCTTGTCACGTTCCAAAGATGCATGATGAACATTTTCTCTGATATGGTGGAATATTTTTTAGAAGTATTTATGGATGATTTTTCTATTCATGGCTCCTCATTTTCTAATTATTTGCATCATCTTTCTTTAGTACTCAAACGATGCAAAGCGGTTAGCGTCTAATTTAGTCCTCAATTAGGAGAAATGTCATTTCGTGGTCACACAGATAGTGTTAGGTCATGTCATTTCCAAAGAAGAGATCAAGGTCGATAGAGCTAAGGTGGACTTAATTTCTAATTTACCACCTCCCAATTCAGTTAAGGACGTTCATTCCTTCTTAGGTCATGCAGGGTTCTATCATCGGTTTAGCATGAACTTCAGTCATATGGTTAGACCTCTCACCAATCTTTTGGCTAAAGAGCAACCCTTCGAATTTTCTAGTGAATGCCTCATGTGCTTTGAGCAATTAAATAAGGTATTGACTACAACCCTCATTATTCAAGCTCCCTTATGGACTAAGCCCTTTGAATTAATGTGTGATGCATTTGATTTTGCTATAGGGGCAGTCTTAGGGCAGAGAGTTGATAAACTTCCTCGTGTTATCTATTATGCCAGTAGAACTCTCAATGATGCACAGCTGAACTACACCACAACTGAAAAAGAATTTTTAGCTGTTGTATTTGCATTAGAAAAGTTTCGTGTATATCTGATAAGTTCTCATGTAATTATTTATACTGACCATGCAGTTATCAGATACCTTATTCAAAAAAAGGATGCCAAAGCACGTCTTATCAGATGGGTTTTGCTTTTGCAGGAATTTAATTTAGAAATTAAGAATAAGAAGGACAGTGAAAATTTGGTTGCAGACCATTTATCCTGGTTATCCAATTATTTGACTGTGAATACTCCAATTAATGAGTATTTTCCTGATGAGAAACTCTTTGCAGTATCTAGTGAACCTTGGTTTACAGATATTGTAAATTCTTTAGTTACAAACAAGACTTCGGATCATTGGTCTTCCCAAGAGAAGTACCATTTTCACTCACAGGTTAAGTATTTCTTTTGGGATTATCCTTACCTTTTTAAATCATGCCCTAACCAAATTATCCAGAGATGTATCCCTGATCATGAGCACCATTCTATTCTTCCTTTTGCCATGATCAGGCTTGTGGCGGTTATTTTGGGCTTACTAAGACTGCAGCCAAGGTATTGCAATGTGGATTTTATTGGCCCAATCTCTTCAAAGACGCCTTGCTTATTGTAAGGCTTGTCATTCTTGTCAGTCTTTAGGAAAAATCAATAGAAGGAACATCATGCATCTCAACCCAATCCTTGTGGTTGAGGTTTTTGATGTTTGGGGAATAGATTTTGTGGGCCCTTTCCCTAAGTCATGTGGATATGAATATATTTTGTTGGATGTGGACTATGTGTCCAAATGGATTGAGTCTCGTGCTTATAAGACCAATGACCATAAGGTGGTCATTCAATTCTTAAGGAAAAATATTTTTTTCCTGATTTGGTACCCCTAGAGCTATCATTAGTGATAGGGGAAAACACTTTTGTAATAAACCTTTTGAGGCGTTAGTGAAGAAGTATGAGATTATCCACAAGTTGGCTACCCCATACCACCCCCAAACCAGTGGTCAGGTAGAAGTGTCCAATAGACAGATCAAGCAAATTGTAGAGAAGACAGTTAACCCAAATCGAAAGGATTGGTCTAACTGTCTGTTGGATGCTTTGTGGACATATAAGACTACTTACAAGACCATACTTGGTCAATCCCCATACCGTTTGGTATACGGGAAAGTCTGCCACCTTCCTGTTGAATTAGAACATCGTGCCTTTTGGGCGATTAAGAAATTTAATTTTGATTTGTCTACCGCAGGAGCTCATAGAGATCTCCAACTATCTGAGTTGGAGGAATTACGAAATGATGCCTATGATAGTGCAAAAATTTTCAAGGAAAAGACTAAAGCTTTTCATGATAGGCACCTTGTTAGGAAATTTTTTATGCCTGGTGATAAAGTTTTGTTGTACAATTATAGATTGCATATCTTTCCAGGAAAACTTTGTTTTAGGTGGAAAGGTCCTTACCTTGTGCAAACAGTATTCCCCCATGGTGCCGTAGAGGTTATGAATCCATCCACTCGAAAAATTTTTAAAGTTAATGGGCATCGTTTGAAGCCATTTCTTGAGTTGCCTTCAATGCATGATGCAGAGGTCATGATTCTCCATGAGTCTCTTTATGATGATATTTGATTCTATTTGATAATTTCCTCTCCTTTGTCCTTCTTGTTCTATTGTCTCATCATTTTTTTTTCTTTTTTCTGCATTGAGGACATTGCATAATTTAAGTATGGGGGAGGGATCTTGAGGTTACTTTTAAGAGTTTTCCGGTGCTTTATATGCACCCTAAAAAAAAAAAAGGAAATTGAGATCTAGGACCCATCTTGGTACTATAATCCCTATTGGGAGGATGGTAATGAATATATGTCTTGAAGTGGAACTTCACTTAAATGATTTAGATATACTTGTCTTAAGGTGTAGGACCATTTGTTAGTTGGTGTCCTTGTTCTTAGGTTAGGAGTTGACACCATATTCTTGGTATTATATAAAAATATATGATATGGATATGCAAAGAAAATGAAAATTTGTCAAAAATTAGAAAGTAAGTATAGAATTTCTAGGAACTAGACAGAATAATGTGCCTCATGAAGCAGGGTGTTTTGATCAAACCTCTTAGGAAGGAACACTTTCAAAAAGAACTTAGCATCACTGTCTTTGTTGGCATATGCATAAATTGAAGCTACTTTGTAACTTGGGTTTCTGGTGTTTGCTCCACCATGTTATTCAGGCCAAATGTAGTGGAGTAGAATAAGTTCTCTACATAAAAAAAAAAAAAAAAAAGATACCATTATGCCTTGTTATTTATGATTGGTTAACGCTCCAAAACCCTAGTTCATGATCCCTGCCTTGCAATGTGGTTTGCCTTAGGATTGGTCATACTTTAGAAGATATAAGGGTCATCCCTATTTGAGATATGTGATTGTTCTTAAATCTAGATGGAGTATTAAAGTTCAAATGTGGGGGTTCCTCGGTTGATGTGCTCTAATTGAAAGAGGGTGTGTGTTTTGTAATTATTGGAAACTTTAAATGGTAATTTTTTAAGTTAATTTGAATTTTGGGCGTATATTCACTGTAAACACCCACGAGACACAACTCGTCCATTAGGGGTGACCTAAGGTTTAAAGGCTTATTGCACATACTAAGTGCAACCGTGATTCCTACGAAAGTGAGTTAGGATTTTTATTTTTATTCTTTTTCTTTTTGTTTTGCTCGAGAACTAGAAAATCTAAGTGTGGGGGAATTTGATGAGTACAATAATGTGTGAAATCTTAAGGATATAAGTGTAAATTTTGCCCCACCTTCGATAGTACTACTTTTATTTTTCTTGTTTTTTTTCAGTTTCCAAGTCTATAAGAGAAAATACTTAAAGTGAATCAAGAACCAATCCAAAGGTGAGACCTACTCATTGGTACCTCATCCTCTCTCCTACAAAATCCTGAAGATTATTCTCTCTCTTTGCCACCTCACAAGATCTTGAAGATACTATGTGGAGATTCCTTTCTGATTTAATCAAGATTGCAAGACATTGGTCAATATTGCAAGGAATGAATAGAATTTGTTAATTTTGGAAACAGATTCTCTCTTTCCTCACACAATAACTCAAAGAATGAGGATTTTTACCAAGATTTAATTTAATTTAATTTTCTTTCTTTTCTTAAAGAAGACTTGTAGAAGGAAGGAGGCAAGACAAAAGCCCTATAAAAACCCCTTCTCTCCCCCCTCCTATTTATTAGTCTCCTTAGTTTATTCTAGTTTATGCTTAGTTTTCTTCTCTCTCCCTCTCTCACTCTTTAGTTTTAGTTCTTCTCTATTTTTGCTTTAATCACTTTTGTAATAGTTTTTTTTTTATGTCAATTAATGCAATCGCTCTTTTATTCTTATTCAGTCTTTTATGTTTATGATTTATGCAATTGAGTTGTAATTTTTAAAGTTATAGTTCTAGGCTTAGATCTAAGTGACAAGATCACGAGCCGTGGAGCATCTTTTTTTTTCAAGTTTAGTTTTTTTTTTGTTTCAAGATTTGTTTTCTCTAATACTAGAAATTTCAGATTTGGTTTATTCCAGATCTAATTTTTAGTACTGGTAGTATCTCAAATCACCCAAGCTTTCAAGTTCAAGTGTTGAAGTTCAAGTAAGTAGGCTCCTTCAATAGTCTTCTCTCCCCCCTCTCATTCCCTCTTCTGACTACCCTTTCTTTCTTAATTTAGGATTTTAATTTCAGTCGTTACATTATTGCCTGCCTTCCCCAAGGTTCATGGCTAGTGTATGTGTCGGCTTTGCCCCTCCTAGCCATAGAACCATCAATTTATTATTTTTATTTTAATTGTCTCCCTTTCCCTAAAACCAAGTAGAGTAACCCTTATAAGAGTGACTCTCTGATCAAGTAGAGAAGCTCATATTATGATGCATCCCTCGAGCTAAGTAGAGAGGAACCTACTTGTGATTCTCTCTCTAGCTTTCTTCCATTTCTTTTACTTTATTTTTATTTTAGTATTTTTTCCTTTATTTTTTATTTTTAATTGCGTGGATTGTTTATTTTCACTTATTTATTTATTTAATTTCAATTACGTGGTTTGCGTCTTTGAATTCTTAGATGACGAATGGTCAGGATGTTATTTCAGATACATATGTTTAGGACGATAGTTAGAATTAGATCACAACCATTAATAGGTTCACTTTCGTATTATTAAAAGACAAAAAAATAAAGTGACTGCTCTCCCTGAGTTCGACCCATAGCTACACTGATCTGTATGCTTACGGTTACATTTAAAATCTCAAACAAACAACCAATAGAGCTTGCTCCCTTGGTTTTCAGCAGCTTCCTAAGCCTCTAATGGGGGCTATGAATCAAGTGTAAGAGGATAGAAGTCCTTCATTCAAACCCTTAGCCTTCTACGAACTTCAACTCATTTTTTCAACTACCTCTGCAAACCCTCTGCCAGATATCTTTCCTCTGGTGTGTAGAACTCGAAATTCTAAAGAATATCCAACTTAAATCATCCAAATCGGAGTTAAGATGAGGGAGATATGACCATTTGAAGTTGGACCAACTAGAATACTCAAAATAAAATCTTCGAAAGTTGGCATAGGATACGTCGGCGGCACGCACAAAAGAGCGCAAATCTGGCTGTAAATCTCATCAAAGAGTATATAATAATCTGATCTGTCGGATTAAATAACGGACAAGAAAGCATAACTATAGGATTATAATCTTAATGACATCATCATGATATAAGCGCTGACATCGTCAGATGCGTTGTCGATCACGGATTGGCTAGCACAGTGCATTGTACGGTATGCTGTCGGCTTTACTCCATAAAGGTGAGGCACTTCTCAATTGTAAGATCTAGATCTCCAAGATCTAGACAACCCAGATCACATGGATCGGTATCTTAGCTCTTATGTTGATGCATGTGTGATACACAATAACTTATGTGATACAGTGTAGCGCCAAACTATCATAACCAATGCACCACACCAATGGGGGCCTTCACGTAGGCATCTCTACCATCAGATCCTCTCCAATATTCAGGAACCTTCGGATGAGCATCGAGCATACGTGGTCCAATTTGGACTATCCATATTGCATCCCCCAAAGTCTGTTTATTCCAAATGAGCCCCTACATTCATATTTCTAGTGCCAAAAAACCCTTAGAAACTCAGACCTTTAAAATCTCAAAATTACATAAAAGCCCTTGAAATTTCAAAATTAAAATCTGGAAAATCTACCCAACATCGAGAGCATATGTTGATTTTCTGGTTTGGATTTTCGAATCGACTTCAAGGAAAGATATGTAACTTTTTCGTATGATATCTGATCGAGATGAAACAAAGTGCGTTGGAACCATGACTGAACGCTCTATGACTTTTCAGAAGACTCAATCATCTGACTCAACCATATAAAAAGACAAAAATGCCCCTATATCTTTTCAATGACGCATCTTCCTCATACGAAATCAGAACGTGATGAAATCAGAACCGTTGGAAAGATCGAATTTTTGTCGTATCGTTACATGGAGAACACTTCTTTTAAAAAATTCATCTTCAATGCCGAAATTTTTTTCGACTGCCACAAATGTCGTAACTTCTTCATGCGGTATCGGAATGCAATGAAATCAGATACAATGGACTAGATAAATTACAATCTATCTTTTTTATGAAGAAATGGTCTTCCAAAAATGTCATTTTCACTGCCGAAAATACCTCATTCATAAATAGTATAATTTTACCAGTTTTGACCTAAAAACTCGCACCAACTACTATAGATGAATCAAACTACTCGATGCACACAATGTGGCCAAGTTATCTCATCGATGACATTGAACACTGTCATGTCATCACTTTTGGCCACGTCACCCAAATTGACCACATACTCACCGTCACTTGGTCGGGTTGCCAACAAAGACAACCATACAATAATAAATCATATAGGTATATATGCCATCTTCTACAAGGTCTACTTCAATCCTTTTTTGACTTACCATAAATCCTAGAAGTTTTCTTACAATGGCTCTAAATACGTAACATATAGGGCTTCTATGTTCCCTTCTCTGTCTTTTGATCAACGTCTGTCTTGTTAATAAAGAATAATGTAACTATATCATCACTAATTGTACGCCCAATTATTTATTTGGAGAGTATCTTTTTGCCCATCCTATTCAAGGAAGTCGTTCATATGAAAATGAGAGAAAGATATACGGGTATGCTTCTTCTGAAAAAGCACAAATAAATAAATAATGAATGTAATTACACAGGGTGTAAGGCGACTCAAGACCATCAATTAATGGTGTATTAATTGTACTGATTGTCCTATATGGGGGGGGGGGGGGGTGCTCCCTTCCCCACATGAGGAGGTTGGAGTCAATCCAAACTTGAGTGTGGATCAAGTTCTTGTATGAGAACCATTCTCGTACTTCTCGTACAAGCTGATTCACACATATGGAATCTAGGTTGTTGGGTGGATTCCATCTGTGTGGATCAATCCCATACAAGGATGGTTCTTGTACGAAAACTTGATCCGCTCTCTCCAGACTCAAGGGAAATGAATGAAATCTAATGGGTTAGTGCATCCGAAGACTAGGAATCCTTCAGGGTGCGTGTCCAAGAACTCTCATCTGTCGAATCCACACTGAATACCCAACGCAACTGGAGTGGATCCGGATCCAAGGAAAGGGTTCAATATAAGAACCATATCACACACACACAAACAGAAACAGTAGCACATCAAACTCCTATACTCTTCTTCTTCTTCCATGGATAATTCTCTCTCTCTTCCTCTGCAAGAGAGAATCGGTCGTAAAACCACCCTAAAGAAAGCCATAGAACTCATCATCTTCTTCCTCCTCCTTGCTCTCCTCTCATATCGTCTCCTCTCTTTTAAAAACAACAGTGTCACCAATGGCATTGTTTGGTATCTGGCCTTCCTCTGCGAGTTATGGTTCACCTTCATCTGGCTCCTAACCATTAATATCAAATGGAACCCTCTTCAATACAAAACATATCCCCAACACCTCTTACACCAGGTTCTAGACCTTCCCCCTGTGGATTTGTTTCTAACCACAGCAGACCCTGTCCTTGAGCCACCAATCATCACAGTCAACACTGTACTCTCCTTGTTGGCTCTTGATTACCCAACTCACAAGCTCGCTTGCTACGTATCTGATGATGGTGCTTCCCCTCTTACATTCTATGCTCTCTTCCAAGCTTCCATCTTTGCAAAGCTTTGGGTTCCTTTCTGTAAGAAGTATAATGTTCAAGTCAGAGCCCCTTTTATGTATTTCTCCGATGAGCCTAACAAAGCCGTCGGCGATCTCTCACCGGAGTTCCGACTGGAATGGAGAAAGATTAAGGTAATCCTTAGTTTGATTCTTCTTAGTTTACATATATTATTAGGGATTTGGGTAATACTCCTCCTTAAAAGCCAATAATCCTTGAGAAAAGGATACCCAAGTACCTATAAGTCTTCATATTTCGAGATTAGTTGCATCTTCTGAATCCGTCGATTTTACCCATATTTTCATTAAAAAAAAAAAGACCAAGTTTTCTCTCAATATAGATTTAATTATCGGTATCAAATTGAATCAGATCGATCAATTTTAACTTTACATTTAAAAAAAAAATTCACAGAAAATTGTTTTTTTAAATGATTTTACCCTTATACTGAGACTAATTTTCGATCGAGATCAGTTAAGTTTCAACATTGGTCTCAATCAATGGTGATATGATACAGCCAATACAGTCAAGCCGATACCAACACTTAGAGCCATGCTACTTGGCCCTTGTGCCATAGAGACACTGCAGGGGCACAATGATCATCATGCCTCTCCTGGGGCACCCTTATGCCTATTCACAAGGATCTCTGTCGGGGAAAAAACACTTGCTTGTACAAAAAAAAGTTTTTTTTTTTTTTTTTTTTTTATTTGATGTCGATATCTAATTCAAGATCGATCAATACAAATATATTACGATCAAACTACTCACATCCGATGTAGGATCATTACTTCCATGTGAAACCCTAAAAATTTTTAATCAAGAGAAACATTTCTCATTATCATTTTGGGTTTGGATTTGCAGAATGAATATGTACAACTTTGCCATAAAATTGAAGAGGCGGTTCAAAAAGGCGTTCCATGTGAGTTGACAGGGGAATTTGCAGGTTTCTCAGGAATAGAACGAAGAAACCATGCTGGCATAGTTAAGGTAATTATAAGGCATGGATGCCATTTGTTAAATTGAACTGAATTGATTAAAGAGGGTTATATTTTTAATATTGACACGTGTCACAATTCTGAGGTAACGTTTTGGGGAATCTATTTGTTTCGGTTTTATATTTTAATCTTGACACGTGTCACAATTCTGAGGTAACGTTTGGGGGAATCTATTTGTTTCGGTTTTGTAAGGTTATATGGGAGAACAGGGAAAATGTTCCAGATGAGCTTCCACATCTGGTATACGTGTCTCGCGAGAAGCGTGTAGAGGACCCACATCATTTCAAAGCTGGAGCAATGAACGCATTGGTAAGGGGTTTAAACCACACCATAATAATAATAAAAAGCAACAGAACGAACTCTGGTCACGTGGCTATTGTGCCCTTGCAAGGGTCAATGGGAGGATAGTCAAGGTATTTTCTTGCGCATAAGATGCAAAAAAATTCTCTATGAGGAGGCAATGAGTGGTAGTGAGTATCGGATGACTGAGGTGCATGTCAGGGCCCTCCTAACAATTGGATGAAAAAAAATCCTTCGTGTGGAGGTAGCAGTGTACATCTAACGGCTGGGAGGGCCCCCAGCCATTGGATCCTCACTGCCACTCACTACTAAAGATGTTAATCGGTTTGGTTTCGATGTATACGGTAGAATTTGGTTATGTTCATATTTATTTGGTTGAAATCAAAACCGAATTGCACTTTTTAAAATTGGAACCATTTACGGTTTTGAAATGTTGTCGGTTTTACGGTTTTGATCGCAAATTAATCCATATGGTTTCTAAACGGTTAGAAATTGGTTTGCTAGTTTATTTGCATACTTACTGAAATTTGTTTTTGTTGATAAACGCTTCAATATTGTATGAAATTAAATGAGGCATTGAACAAGCAAAGATGTGAATTTGAAAATGAAACCGTCGGATTTAAATCCGCGTTGGATCCTCACTATCACTCACTGTCAACCACATAAGATTTGAGCCCGCACAAGATACTGGGTAAGGTGTTCTTTTCATGCCCAATCGTGTCTGGGACACTAAGCAGAGAGGGCATGACTAGGAATTATTCTTCCCCCCTCCCACCCCCCTTCTAAAAAATAAAATATAAGGTCATGGATTACTATTTGGTGCTTTAGCCAACTAAGAGAGGCGCATCCAACCAATAGGTAGGGTGGTCTTTTCGCACTCCTTGTGTTTGGATGTGGGGACAATTGATCGGGTAACATTCGTTTCTTCTATAGTATGATATATAAAGGCAAATTGAACTTCATGATTTTTTTTAAAAATAATTTCATGAATTGGAATCTTAAGAATTTGGCAATCAAAGAAGTCTACAAAATAAGTTTTTAAATATTTCATAGGAAAAGATTGTGCACAACCCCAGCATGCCGTACACAAGTGGGCATTGAGTCTATCTGGCCTTCCTGTCCATGTCTGAAATCACTATTCTTGATAGCAGAAAATATGTCAACCATATAAACCGAGTGCCCAACTCTGTCCGTCCTCAAACAATTTAAGGTACTCCTCAAGATAACTACACTTTTTTTTCTTTTAAGAAGCATCATTTAAATTGAATAAATTTATTTGATGGACATAAATTCAATAAGCTTGTAGACATCTATAACTTAGAAAAATAAGGGGATACAAATAAAAATTACATGTGATGGCTTACGAGGTTCACAGATATGCAATGTAATCATTCTTGATATGGATATATTTCGCCAACTAACTAATTTTTCCTACAAAATTATGTTTGTATGTTCAGACTAGAGTCTCAGGAGTGATAACCAACTCCCCTTTTATGCTCAATGTTGATTGCGACATGTTCGTAAACAATCCGCATGTTATTCTTCATGCTATGTGTATCATGCTTGGTCTTGAGAAAGAAATTGAAAGTGGCTTTGTTCAGTATCCACAAAAATTCTATGGAGGCCTTAAGGATGACCCATTTGGAAATCAATTTGATATCGCAAACAAAGTGAGTAAGCATAGAAAATTTCCTTTCTCTCCCTAAATTCAAAATTTTTTAAAATTTTCTTTTCTTTTCCATTCATTGCTTTACAACCAAAAGAAGCCTACCAAGAATGCGCTTCTCTCTCTCTCTCTCATACTTTTGTTCTTTCCAGTACATAATGCCTGGATTGCTAGGACTGCAAGGATCAATATATGTTGGAACGGGATGCATTTTTAGGAGAAAAGCCATTTATGGGTTACCACCGGATGAAGCGGAAACTGAAGGAAGAAATCTTGATGTACTTAATGGTAGTTATCTTGTCTCTTTAGCAAAAAGTTTATGGATAGAAATTTTTTGGAAAAAGAATGTTTCCTGGTTGTGCGGATCGCTAGTAAGGGTCAAGTAGAGATGGATTTATTTTTGAGTTTCACAAGAGTGAGGGCATCATTCCACTATCCTTTATGTCTGGACACAGGGTTGGGTGACCAGAGAGCATTCTTTTTCTTTTTTAAGAAATTTCTATTTGATTAATTTGTTTATTAAAAATAGATTTAGCTCAATTAAGTTAATAAATAATTATAAATATTTTTCTAAGTTTGGTGTTGGCATTCCTTTTGCTAGGAAAATCACTTGAAGTACTACGAAGAAAGTTTGGAGATTCAATTGAATTTGCAGAGTCAGCAGCTCAAATATTATATGGGAAAAATGAAGGAATAAATCATCCACCCAATCTGTCCAGCTCTATTGAGGCAGCAATCCGAGTAACAAATTCTGTATATGAGTCTCATACTCACTGGGGTACAAAGGTGAGATTCGTAGAGCCTATGAAAACTAAAGTCATATCTAATGCATGATACTCCTGCCACTATAAGGTCTAAGAAGGATCATAATTTATGTATCCTTATCTCGTTTTCTCAAATAGTTATTTTCTAATTGAATCTATGATCACTTGATCACAATTGAACAACTTTACCGTTGTACCAAATTCCGCTCTCCATGAGCTTATAACAACTACTGGCAATAGTTGCTAATGGGTTTTTCTCTTTGGGCAGGTGGGTTGGTCCTATGGATCTATTACAGAAGACATGTTAACAGGAATGAGGATTCATGCAAAAGGTTGGAGATCCATCTACTCTGATTTGGACCCACCCGCATTTCTCGGGCGCACACCCACTAGTGGACCCGTTATTGTGACCCTGATGAAGAGATGGGCTACTGGTTTTCTAGAGATCATGTTCAGCAGTAGAAGTCCCATCCTTGTCACTTTCACTGCAAAGCTTCAGTTCAGACAATGCTTGGCCTATCTTTCCATACTGCTTTGGGGACTATACTCTCTACCCGAGTTCTGCTATGCTATATTGCCCGCATACAGTATCTTCACCAACACTCATTTCCTGCCTAAGGTAATTTTCCAATGCAATTTCTTCGGATCCATTTACTTCTTTCTAGTTTCTATTAGGGCTGCAATCAGGCCGGGCTTTTTAATATCCATCCCAACCCTCTATCACCTCAGCTTAGCTTAGGCTTGTACTGACTTTGAGAAGGCCTAAAAACTTCAACCTACGTCCAACCTTGCCAGGTTCAGCCTAATCTAGACCCCCCTTGATGGATTTGGGGGATGGTATTGGTATCGGTATCAGTATTAGTCTTTGTCGATTTGTCAATATCGATCCAGATTGGATCGAATTGATGAATATCGATCGACTTTATCCCTACGTTTTATAAAAAGTACTAATTTTTTACTATTTTTTCCCTAAATTATCCAGATCAATCAGAGATCGGGATCAATCTAAGCCGATACTAATCCAATATGGCCGATATGACCGATCCCAATCAGATACTTGAAACCGTGGGTCAGTCTGACCTTGATTGGCCTTTTTTTTTGGTAAAACCTTGATTGGCCTTAACCCCAACTGACTCTAATACTTTCAAGAATTATCATAATTGACAATTATAATCATCTTATCTGAAGTCAATCTACCCAACTATTAAAACAAAAAAGATACACAAATCTATTTGCCTCGTGTCAACCATACTCAACCATGGTTTGAGGAATTGGATTGGATCGGTCAGAATCAGCCAGCTTGGATCGGTATTGATCTTGATCGATACTATCATGATGGATTGATACGGATAAGGGGTAAAATGGTAAAACAAAATGCCTTTAAATGTACAAGCAAAGGTATTTCTGTCCGATCAAAGGCGATCCAAATCGATATCATATCAATATCAACCTTCACCAATACATTCCAAATACCAAGTTCTCAAACCATGTGCATATCTTTAAGCATATAATTATTCACAAGTAAAATTTATGTTATAACCAAAACAAGATTGGGTTCAACCTGAGGCTTCAACTCTTGTCGGGCTCGACCCTGGCTCAGTCCTAAAAAATCCAATCCAAACCCTGTTCCAGCTCAGGCAGACCTGGGTTTACAAGGCCAAACTTTCACCCCTAGTTTCTACTATCAAACCTAGTTAAAAGCTTTGGGTCCTTGATTTCCATAAAGGGTCAGTCTTAAGTTGCCTTGATTGCAAAGGAATGAATGAAAGCTCTCATTAAAGCTGGAAGACCCTACTATATATTAAAAGAGTCGATGTCAATAATCTATACAGGTCTCTGAACCAGCTATATTGATTCCGGGTACCCTTTTCATTATTTTTAACCTCTACAATCTATTGAAAGCTCTCATTAAAGCTGGAAGACCCAACTATATATTAAAAGAGTCAATGTCAATAATCTATACAGGTCTCTGAACCAGCTATATTGATTCCGGGTACCCTTTTCATTATTTTTAACCTCTACAATCTATTGGAGTACATCCAATGTAACCTCTCAGTCAGGGCATGGTGGAACAACCAGAGAATGGCAAGGATAACAACCTCAACTGCATTCTTATTTGGACTCCTTAGTGTCATTCCAAAGCTGTTAGGGTTTTCAGAGACTGTTTTTGAAGTTACACCAAAGTCTCAAAGCATTTCAAGTCCCAGCTGCAATGGAGTTGGTGCTGCAGATGCCGAAAGTGGCTGGTTTGCCTTCGATGATTCACCGGTGTTCGTGCCGGCGATAGCTCTTTTGTTTGTGAATTTGATTGCCCTCATTGTGAGCTTCTTTACTGGGTCATGGCTGTGCCTAGGTGAGATCATTTGCAGTACATGGGTGGTGCTAAGCTTCTTGCCTTTCCTTAAAGGACTCTTTAGGAAAGGAATTTATGGGATCCCATCATCCACCATATGCAAATCAACTGCTCTGGCATTACTCTTTGTGCACTTCTCAAGGAAATGGGGTTTTAAAGATTAAATGGTCCTTGGGAATATAGCAAATTACCCTCAAGGTTCAAGCTAGGTCATTTTTTTTTTTTTAGTTTCAAAATTATTAATACTTTTTTTTTTTTAAGAAAAGAATAATATTAATAAATTTCTCGGATGACTTTTTTTTTTTTAAGAAAAGAATAATATTAATAAATTTCCCGGATGACAACTTTTGCTCATTAAGACGCTATGGGCATGGCATAGAAGAATGAAACCAAAATCATGAGAATAAAATTAGCACGTTCTCTTTGTATAGATTAATTTATATCTTTTTGACATAATAAACACTGGGGCCTAGACTA